>NC_092243.1:50780435-50990435 GCF_036320965.1 Panulirus ornatus
AGACTGTATGGATGAACGTGGTCTTTTTTTTTTTTCTGTTTTCCTGGTGCTACGTCGCTGAAGCAGGGAGTAGCGATGCTGTTTCCCATGAGGGGAGGTAGCACCAGGAATGGATGAAGGCAAGCAAGTATGAATATGTACATGTGTATATATATATATATATATATATATATATATATATATATATATGTAGGTTTGCGGCAGGGGTGTGTGATGTCTCCATGGTTGTTTAATTTGTTTATGGATGGGGTTGTTAGGGAGGTAAATGCAAGAGTTTTGGAAAGAGGGGCAAGTATGAAGTCTGTTGGGGATGAGAGAGCTTGGGAAGTGAGTCAGTTGTTGTTCGCTGATGATACAGCACTGGTGGCTGATTCATGTGAGAAACTACAGAAGCTGGTGACTGAGTTTGGTAAAGTGTGTGGAAGAAGAAAGTTAAGAGTAAATGTGAATAAGAGCAAGGTTATTAGGTACAGTAGGGTTGAGGGTCAAGTCAATTGGGAGGTGAGTTTGAATGGAGAAAAACTGGAGGAAGTGAAGTGTTTTAGATATCTGGGAGTGGATCTGGCAGTGGATGGAACCATGGAAGCGGAAGTGGATCATAGGGTGGGGGAGGGGGCGAAAATTCTGGGGGCCTTGAAGAATGTGTGGAAGTCGAGAACATTATCTCGGAAAGCAAAAATGGGTATGTTTGAAGGAATAGTGGTTCCAACAATGTTGTATGGTTGCGAGGCGTGGGCTATGGATAGAGTTGTGCGCAGGAGGATGGATGTGCTGGAAATGAGATGTTTGAGGACAATGTGTGGTGTGAGGTGGTTTGATCGAGTGAGTAACGTAAGGGTAAGAGAGATGTGTGGAAATAAAAAGAGCGTGGTTGAGAGAGCAGTAGAGGGTGTTTTGAAGTGGTTTGGGCACATGGAGAGAATGAGTGAGGAAAGATTGACCAAGAGGATATATGTGTCGGAGGTGGAGGGAACGAGGAGAAGAGGGAAACCAAATTGGAGGTGGAAAGATGGAGTGAAAAAGATTTTGTGGGATCGGGGCCTGAACATGCAGGAGGGTGAAAGGAGGGCAAGGAATAGAGTGAATTGGAGCGATGTGGTATACCGGGGTTGACGTGCTGTCAGTGGATTGAATCAAGGCATGTGAAGCGTCTGGGGTAAACCATGGAAAGCTGTTTAGGTATGTATATTTGCGTGTGTGGACGTATGTATATACATGTGTATGGGGGGGTTGGGCCATTTCTTTCGTCTGTTTCCTTGCGCTACCTCGCAAACGCGGGAGACAGCGACAAAGTATAATAAAAAATAAAAAAATATAATATATATATATATATTTATGTATGTGTATGTATATGTATATTTATGTATATGTGTATATGTTGATATTCATATTTATTATACTTTGTTGCTGTCTCCCACATTAGCAAGGTAGCGCAAGGAAACAGACGAAATAATGGCCCAACCCACCCACATACACATGTATATACATACCCACACACAGCACATATACATATCTTTACATCTCAACGTATACATATATATACACATACAGACATATACATATGTACACATGTACATAATTCATACTGTCTGCCCTTATTCATTCCCGTCACCACCCCGCCACACATGAAATGAAAACCCCCTAATATATAAAAATGTATATACATATCAACTTTGAAAAATGTATGTGAGAAATACTTAGAAAAGCAAATGGATTTGTATGTAGCATTTATGGATCTGGAGAAGGCATATGATAGAGTTGATAGAGATGCTCTGTGGAAGGTATTAAGAATATATGGTGTGGGAGGTAAGTTGTTAGAAGCAGTGAAAAGTTTTTATTGAGGATGTAAGGCATGTGTACGTGTGGGAAGAGAGGAAAGTGATTGGTTCTCAGTGAATGTTGGTTTGCAGTTGTTAGGGAGGTGAATGCAAGAGGTTTGGAAAGAGGGGCAAGTATGCAGTCTGTTGTGGATGAGAGAGCTTGGGAAGTGAGTCAGTTGTTGTTCGCTGATGATACAGTGCTGGTGGCTGATTCGGGTGATAAACTGCAGAAGCTGGTGACTGAGTTTGGTAAGGTGTGTGGAAGAAGAAAGCTGAAAGTAAATATGAATAAGAGCAAGGTTATTAGGTACAATAGGGTTGAGGGACAAGTCAATTGGGAGGTAAGTTTGAATGGAGAAAAACTGGAGGAAGTGAAGTGTTTTAGATATCTGGGAGTGGATTTGGCAGCAGATGGAACCACAGAAGCGGAAGTGAATCATAGGGTTGGGGAGGGGTTGAAAATTCTGGGAGCGTTGAAGAATGTGTGGAAGTCGAGAACATTATCTCGGAAAGCAAAAATGGCTATGTTTGAAGGAATAGTGGTTCCAATAATGTTATATGGTTGCGAGGCATGGGCTATGGATAGAGTTGTGCGGAGGAGAGTGGATGTGCTGGAAATGAGATGCTTGAGGACAATATGCGGTGTGAGGTGATTTGATCGAGTAAGTAATGATAGTGTAAGAGAGATGTATGGTAATAAAAAGAGTGTGGTTGAGAGAGCAGAAGAGGGTGTTTTGAAATGGTTTGGTCACATGGAGAGAATGAGTGAGGAAAGATTGACCGAGACGATATATGTGTCAGAGGTGGAGGGAACGAGGAGAAGTGGGAGACCAAATTGGAGGTGGAAAGATGGAGTGAAAAAGATTTTGAGTGATCGGGGCCTGAACATGCAGGAGGGTGAAAGACGTGCAAGGAATAGAGTGAATTGGAACGATGTGGTATACTGGGGTCGACGTGCTGTCAATGGATTGAATGAGGGCATGTGAAGCGTTTGGGATAAACCATGGAATGTTCTGTGGGGCCTGGATGTGGAATGGGAGCTGTGGTTTCAATGCATTATTACATGACAGCTAGAGACTGAGTGTGAACGAATGTGGCCTTTGTTGTCTTTTCCTAGGGCTACCTCGCACACATGAGGACGGAGGGGGTTGTTATTTCATGTGTGGCGAGGTGGCGATGCGAATGAATAAAGGCAGACTATGAATTATGTACAAGTGTATATATGTATATGTCTGTGTGTATATATATATATGTATATGTTGAGGTGTATAGGTATGTATATTTGCTTGTGTGGACGTGTATGTATATACATGTGTATGTGGGTGGTTGGGCCATTCTTTCGTCTGTTTCCTTGCGCTACCTCGCTAACGCGGGAGACAGCAACAAAGCAAAATAGATAAATAAATAGGTAGACGTAGGAAGAATAAGGTAGAACTTTGTATGCCAAAAAGGTATAGGAGAGCTAAAGAATATTCTCAGATGATGTAGAGAGAGGCTGCTAAGGAAAAGAGAAGATATTAAAAAAAAAAGGTATGAGTATGAAGTAGAAAGATGAAATATAGAAAAGTGTAGGATATAATGAATATGGAAAAATTAGGCTTAAACATATTATTGTGGCTAGATTAAGATGGTTATAGAAGGGAATGGGGGTTTGAAATAAGTTGTGAGGTTGACAATAGAAAATGTGAGATATATTTAGAAAAGGAAGATGGTACATGAGCATTATATTCAAGGTTTGAAATAAAAGATGATCTGATAAATAATACTGTTAAGTTGATAGAGTTGTTAGAATTTGGAAATAATGAAAATAAGAGTGCTGACATTATGACTACACATGTGAATCCATTTGAAGCTGGTGAGTTCTTTATCTAGAGAAGAAGAATTTTTTAATGAAATTGAAGACCTCTAAGTTTTTATGGATAGATAGCTGATTTCAGTTGTGGAAACAGACCCAGTATAAAAAAAGGAACTTCATGAAGAGTCTTAGGGAGAGAGAGAAATCAGATTTAGAATAATTAAATGCAATGATATGAATGGAAGAATACTTGGAATGGTATATGCAAGGGAGGCATGTAAGGATGGGTAAGTGGAGGCATTTTTGCTGAGGCCATCCCCTAGATGGGAGTCACTGGAGGGTACAAGCATCAGAAATATGAATAGATAGATTGACTTACATCCTCATAGGAACTCCAGTCCAAATCTAAACACAGTTGACCCTCTTTAATCTGTAATTGGAGACACAAAATGCTCGAAACATAAGTTTTTCAAGTTTCACTTGGCAACCCTTGGTTATCCCCTAAATTTGAAAAACTAAAAAAGATATGTAAAGATATTGGTTCTCAGTGAATGTAGGTTTGCGGCAGGGGTGTGTGATGTCTCCATGGTTGTTTAATTTGTTTATGGATGGGGTTGTTAGGGAGGTAAATGCAAGAGTCCTGGAAAGAGGGGCAAGTATGAAGTCTGTTGGGGATGAGAGAGCTTGGGAAGTGAGTCAGTTGTTGTTCGCTGATGATACAGCGCTGGTGGCTGATTCATGTGAGAAACTGCAGAAGCTGGTGACTGAGTTTGGTAAAGTGTGTGGAAGAAGAAAGTTAAGAGTAAATGTGAATAAGAGCAAGGTTATTAGGTACAGTAGGGTTGAGGGTCAAGTCAATTGGGAGGTGAGTTTGAATGGAGAAAAACTGGAGGAAGTGAAGTGTTTTAGATATCTGGGAGTGGATCTGTCAGCGGATGGAACCATGGAAGCGGAAGTGGATCATAGGGTGGGGGAGGGGGCGAAAATTTTGGGAGCCTTGAAAAATGTGTGGAAGTCGAGAACATTATCTCGGAAAGCAAAAATGGGTATGTTTGAAGGAATAGTGGTTCCAACAATGTTGTATGGTTGCGAGGCGTGGGCTATGGATAGAGTTGTGCGCAGGAGGATGGATGTGCTGGAAATGAGATGTTTGAGGACAATGTGTGGTGTGAGGTGGTTTGATCGAGTAAGTAACGTAAGGGTAAGAGAGATGTGTGGAAATAAAAAGAGCGTGGTTGAGAGAGCAGAAGAGGGTGTTTTGAAGTGGTTTGGGCACATGGAGAGAATGAGTGAGGAAAGATTGACCAAGAGGATATATGTGTCGGAGGTAGAGGGAACGAGGAGAAGAGGGAGACCAAATTGGAGGTGGAAAGATGGAGTGAAAAAGATTTTGTGTGATCGGGGCCTGAACATGCAGGAGGGTGAAAGGAGGGCAAGGAATAGAGTGAATTGGAGCGATGTGGTATACAGGGGTTGACGTGCTGTCAGTGGATTGAATCAAGGCATGTGAAGCGTCTGGGGTAAACCATGGAAAGCTGTGTAGGTATGTATATTTGCGTGTGTGGACGTGTGTATGTACATGTGTATGGGGGGGGGGCCATTTCTTTCGTCTGTTTCCTTGCGCTACCTCGCAAACGCGGGAGACAGCGACAAAAAAAAAAAAAAAAAAAAAAAAAAAAAAGATATTTCAAATCACATGCATGATACACCAGTGATTAGTGTACTCACCATATGTGTTTTATAGCACTTGTGATTGTTTACCATCACCCATGTGCTTTGTGGCATGGTGTTGTGCACCGGTCTTTCACATTTTTGCATTTGTGCATCCTGGGTTACCATTGTGGACAGTGGCCCCCTTTCAAGCATTTTCAGCAATTACATGACTGGTCTTTGAAGCCATCTATGTCTTGCAAGAAGTGCAAGAGGACATTTTAAGCCTTGAAAAGATGGAATTGAGCAAAAGGTTGGCTAAGAGCAAGTCCAAGGCAGTGCAAATGAAGGACTTCACTGCTGGCATGACAGCTTTACATCACCAAGTAGCAGAAGAAGATTGAGATATTTGATATTGCTGATTTGCTTATATATATTTTATTTCCTCCATGGAAAATATTTACAAATAGTTAAATATTTTAAGATACCCAGTCCTCGTTTTATGCAGGATTATTATATGTGATTTCACTGTTATTTGAGAAACCTACTTCCACTAGCCCCTCTTTTTATGTGGTCAAAATTCACTGCTATAAGGGTGTGTGTGGTAGAAGGTGTACCAAAACTTGTCAGGTTTGGTGGATGGAATAAGCATGGGTCCTGCATGGAGTGTGCCACATTTCTGCCAGCAGTTCAGTCTTGCAGTTACCACTATTGTTTGTGGATCTGTGCCATTTATGCAATTTGGATGCACCAGCAAATGTGATTTTCAAGCAACCCACTATGTTTATGTATATTAGCATGACATCTTAACCTCCAGCAATATCTCCTACCCTAAAACCAGCAGTTAGATAAAAGGTAACCCCTCTGACCTTTGAAAGAAGGCTAGGATGAGCTGGTGCTGGTGGGAAAGGTCATTGTGGTAGAAAAAGCACCGAAACTTCAATGAGGGTTGGCAGGTGGAGTAATTACTCATATTGGTCCTGTGTTGAGCACATCATGTTCCCACTCAGTAGGTAGTCACAGTTATCACCTTTGTCTGTGAATTTGCAGCCCAATGTATTTGTGTTTGTTAGTATGGCATTTAAACATCCAGCAACATCTTTTCTTACCCTAGAACCAATAGTTAGATGGAAGACAACCTCTCTGACCTTAGAAAGTAGATAAAAATTATACAACACTCTGATGCTGTTGAAGGTGCATCAGCACTTGGGCATGCATACAACCTTGGTGAGTATACAGTCTGCAAAATTGAGAAGAATGCCAAGAAAATTCAAAGTGATCCAGACCACTCTGCTCTACTATCTGCCAAGGCAACATCAAGGGTTAGAAATCCACTTATGGAAAAGATGGAGAAATTGCTCTTGTTTTACATAGAGCTTGATAAGAAGAAAAGCAGCCATAGTAAACTTAGCTCAGGTCTGAAGCTCTAAAACTTTGTATTAATGTAAAAAAAACTGTAGCTGAGACAAAGCCATGTAGAGTAAGTAAAGGATGGCTAGATAAGTTTACTCGATGTCATAAGCTTCATAACATGAAGGTAACAGGAGAATCTGCCAATGCTTACCACAAAGCTACTGCACACATTCCATTTTTCACTATGTTTATTGATTTGCCACAAGTGATTTCTCTTTGTGTGAGGTTTTCACAGAACATAAACCTGTGCATAAAGTGATGGATGAGTGTATAACAGTTTTTGAATTGCAGTATTAGATATATAAAGAACTTGAATAACCGGAAACTTTGTTTTATGAAACAGCTGATTCTCCAGAATTTTTGATAATAGGTGGTTTTCATTTCATACGCAAGTGTGCCAAAACTTTGCAAGAGTGATCACTCTAGTTCTAAAATCTTTCTTATTATCATATCTTCACAGGTGAATACAGAAGTCATTTAGAGTATGTGTAAAACTGTACTTCTTTGCAGTATTCTATAATCAAAGGTGAAATTGAAGTAGTTTATGTACAAAACTACTTTTTTTTTTCTTTTTTTTTACAATATTCTGCTTCTCAATACCTGTATCAGAAATCAGGGTTGAATGATCTTTGACATGACCATCCCTAGGATTGTTGTGAGACTTGTAGCTCATAACAGATGCCATGATTATAATAGAAAAATGAAAGATGACATCAAGAAAGTTGTGGGACTTGCCAGTGAAGCAGTGTAGATTTTTCTTTTTCAGTTCATCTGATACATACAAAATGAAAGACTGAATTAGAAATGAGATATTGGAAAGAAGTAAGATAATCTATGCTTAAAACAGATTTTTTTTTAGTCATATGTCTGATTTGTACTAATTTTGTGCAATTTTCTGATATGCCAGGAACACAGCCGACACACCTTGTTTTGTGGGACTCAGGTAATCCAGACACGGTTTTATGGAGGGGAACGCGTTGTAGCAGTTGTGGTGCGAACTGGATTTCTCACCAGCAAGGGCTCATTAGTACGCTCTATCATGTACCCGCCACCAGTGGATTTTAAGTTCCAGCAAGACTCTTATAAATTTGTTGGAGTTTTGGCAGGGATTGCATCTATTGGTTTCATTTACACAGCAATTACTAAGGTAAAGTGCATTTCTTATTGAGTCATTTTGAGTGATAATAAAAGAGAAATAATGATGTTATTAACACTTTGTCTTTTGATAATTACAACTGTATGAAATTGAATGTAAAAACTGGGAATATAATGAAAGTTATGGAGAATGATAAAAATTTAAGTGTGAGGTATGCAAGAAGCTTGCATTAAGAAGTACTTATTCCACTGCTGACATACTGATGTAGCTATGAAACCAAAGTTTCTGTAGGTCGGGGAGTGTAAGAAATATGAATGGTAAAGAAAGATGATTAGTGTAGTAAATAGAAAAAAAAGTAGTTTAGTGTAGTAAATATGAAAAAAAGTAGTTTGAATTAGGAGGATAGGTAGAATGAAGATGTGAGAAGGTTGTGCTGTGTTAAGTCATTAGAAAGACTCATGAAGGAAGATTTTGAAGTAGATATGGTCATATACAATATAAGACAGATGATAAGTTGGTCAAAAAATATGTAGCCAAAAACGTTACAGAAGAGAGGATGGATGTAGTGAGATGATTGATTAGGGCTCAGGATATTTCAAATGATTAGGGATCCGATACAATGGAAGCATTTTGTTGTATAGGGTTTTTGTGAATGAACACATTCCTGCATCTTCCCTTGTCACATAAGGTTTCTAAAAGGGATAGAAATAGGGTACTGGAAACCTTTTCTTTCTTGTATTTCAGTTTTAAAAGTTGAAATAGAAGGTGGCAAGTGAGGAGTGCTCATCCTCCTCAAAGGCACAGGCTTGGGTGTCTGAATGTATATCAGTGTAACCAAGCTGAAAATAAGGGAGACATAGGTAGTATGTCTGAGAAGAAACACCTGGATGTTCAAGCTCTAAGTGAAACATAGCTCATGTAAGGGGAAAAAATGGTTTAGGTATATCTTCAGGCTAAAGTCTGGGTTTTAATGTGAGGGCAAGAGCTAAGAAATGGTAACACTTCTTCTGAGGAAGAAGTTATAGGAATGTGTGAAAGAGTGTATGGAAATGAGAACCAGACTGATGTTGGTAGAATGGAAATGGAATACAAGCATTGGGTGATTATTAGTGTTTATATTCATGGAGGGAGTGTTCTGGGACAAGCCAAGTGTGGTAACAGTTTGATCCTAGAGATCTTTTATTATTGATTGGGAATTTGAATGTGAGAGTGGGTAATGTGATACTACAAGATATAATTTGGAGGCATGAGGTACTCAGTGATGTGAATGAAAATGATGAACAACTTGTGGCTTTGTGTGCAGAAAAAGGACTAATGATTAGGAATACATGGTTAAAAGAGGGACATACTTAGTAAATTGGGTGTGAAGGGGAAACAGTAAATTGTACTGAGAGAGACAACTGAAGAAATGTCTGATCATTACTTTGTGAAGGTAAGGGTAATGTTACATCATCATGGCCATTGGAAAGTAGATATAGCCATTTCTAAACAGACTAACGTGTGAGAGGAGAATGCCTGGCCACAACCACTATTGACTATAAATATATAGAATCTGAGGTCTGAGGCTTTCAGAAATGAGTAAGAGGAGGGTCATAAAAGTGAATGGGCTTAGTAGAGAGGCTTGTGTGAAAAGATACCTGGAGAGAAAGAGTGGAGATTGGCAAAGTGTGAGGGGTAGATAAAGTGGAGTGGATAAGTAATGGGAGGTATTTAGGAAAGCATTGCAGACATGTGTGAGAAAAGTGTGTGACATTGGAAGATAAGAGGTGGACATGTTAGAAAGGGTAGTGAGTGGCAGTATGAGGAACTTAAGTTGCTAGTTAAAAAGAAAAGAGTGCAAATGATTGAGAGATATACAAGAGATGGCATTTAGAGGTCAAGAGGAAGATACAGAAGCTGAAAATAAGAGCAAATAAGAGGGATGAGCTGGTTTCAGCAAACTTCAAGTAGAATAAGAAAATGTTTTGGAAGGAGATTGCTAATGTGAGAAAATAAAAGAATAAATGGAAACATCATTGAAAGGGGTAGATGGGGAATTGTTAATGGGCTGCAGTGAGTTGAAGAGATGGAGTGAATGCCTTGAAGGATTGTTGAGTGTGTTTGATGATAAGGTGGCAAATATGTGTTTACTGGGTTTGGGAAATATGTGAAGTAAGAGAACTCTGGTAAGTGATTTAGTGAAAAGATGAAATGAAATTGCAGTAGAATTTTATAAGAAAGGGATTGACTGTATTGATTGGTTAGTTTCAACTTTCAGTGTATTTATAAGAATTGACAGAAAGCCTGTTTAGTACCATTGTATCAAGTCAAGAGGGAACTAATGTAAATGTTCAAATTACAGAGGTATGAGTTTGTTGAGTGTACTTGGTAAGTTTTATGGGAGAGTGGTGATTGAGAGTGTGGTGGCATGCAGAGAGCCTCAGACCTGGGAGGAACAGTATGGTTTCAGGAGAGGTACAGGATTTGTAGAATAAGCATTTGCTTTGAAGATTATGTGTGATGAATACTGAGAGAAACAGAAAGATTCATATGTGGTGTTATGGATCAGGAAAATTCACATGATAGGGTTGATAGAGATGCTTTTTAAAAGGTGTTAGGGTTGATAGAGATGCTTTTTAAAAGGTATTATGTATATATAATGTGGGAAGAAAGCATTTTGAGGAGAGTGGTAAGGCTGCAGTCTCTGAAGGGTTTGGAGCTTTAGTAGGTGAGTCAGTTGCTGTTTTCTGATGAATGCTGGTAACAGATTTGAATGATAAACTGCAAAAATTGGTTTTTTAGTTAGGGGGATGTGCAGTAGGTGAAGATTGAGGTTAACTGTGAATAAAAGCAAGAATATTAGGTTTAGCAGTGCAAAGAGACAGGTTAGTTGAGTTGTGATTTTGATTTGAGAAAAATGAAGTGTTTTAGATTCTTGAGAGTTGACATGGCAATGAATGGAACCATGGGAGCTGTAGTGAGTCACAGGGTGGTTGAAGGGGTGAAGGTCTTTGGATCATTTAGGAATGTGTGAAAAGGCAGGTCACCATTTGGGAGAGCAAAGATGGACATGTTTCAAGATATAGTACTCCCAGTGCTTTTGTTTGGATGTGAGATATGGGCTATAGATGAGAATATTTGAAAGAGGATGAATATTTTGGTAATGAAGTGTGTGAGGACAGTTTGTGGTGTAAGGAGGTTTGATCGAGTAAGATTAAGAGAGGGGTATGGTGATAAGAAGAGTATGGTTCAGAGCAAACATGTCAAAATTCCTCCACAAATGGAGTTGATTACAATTACAATTTCCTTGCAAGTCCATGACAGTGATAATGATTACAATTCATTAAGATAATGGTATCCACTACAATTTCAGTTGCTCTAAAAACTGTACCCATGATTCCTATGATTCCAAATAAGGTAAACAAAAGAAAACAACACAGAATAAATGTCACAAAAGGTATTTAATGCTATGAAAATTGTATAAGAGTGAATGTTTAATACTTTGAAAAAGTTACACAAAAAGTCAGAAACAGGGAATTAATACCTACTTAGTAAAGATTTTATTCACATGAAATTACACCACATATTTCTGAATTCTTTTATTTCATCTCTGCATTTCAGAATTTTGAAGTCCCTATTAAATGTGGAAATATTTTTCCCCATACTGTAGTTTTAAAGTGACTTGTTGCAAAGTGATGCACACTCTGAATATATCAATTGAAGAGTGCTTAACTACTTAGGTGACATGCTTGCATAGATTTTACATAATTGTTTGATTATTGTTGTGATGAAATGATCAACAAAATCTTATATCAGCCTTTCAGAGTGGAGTCCTTCACTTATATTGCTTATTAAACCTGATGAACATCAGGTTATGGAACTTTGCATCTGCCTGGTGGCAGTGTTCAGGACTTTCAATCCAGCTTGGACAGAATAAAGGGGCTGCTTAATCTTGTGTGCCAGTATTCATTGGGATTGATGTTCTCTGGAGGAGGAGGAGGAGGGTGTTGAGGTTGGATTCTTGTTATCCATAACACTATACAGCTGACACCAATTTACTTACATAGGTGAGGAAGATTTGGTGTTGACACAGGTGATGAAGTCAGCATTGATGTTGAAATAGTTGATGAAGTCAGTGTTAGTATTGACACATGCAATGAAGTTTGCGTTGGTGTTGCCACAGGTGATGTTGACAAAGGTGAAGTCAGTGTTGGTGTTGCTACAGGTGCTGAAGTCAGTGTTTGTGCCATGATCAACAAACTTGTATGTTACTGGTTTGCCTCCAAGCTGCTGTTGCACCACTCCAATTTGAAATGTGAGCCAAGTGCAGGTGCCTCATTCAATGAAGTTTGCTTCACTTACACACTCAATACGTATGGCTACAATGTTCAAGTCCACAGACATTGAGGATCTTTGGGATTTACACAACTAGCTGTCGCAACATTGTTGCCCTGGCTGAAGTTTGTTGCTTCCTTGAATGGTTCCACTGTGTCAAATAACTCACTCAGGAGAATACGCTTATGTTATGACAGTTTATAAGGTGTTTCAACTTGATCATGTCTTCCATAGGGATGCACAACACAGACTGGATCATGATGACCTCAAAGTTGCTGCAGCTTGGGCAGATCTGTTAGTTGTTCTGAGCTGATAGTAGATCTAAAATGTAACACAATGCTGGAAGCCTTACTGGTCACAGTATGCAGAAAAGCTGCATCCTTCCTGTCGTCTGTAACTCTTCGCTGTGTGGTATGAGCAAAACATCCATAATTAAAAGATTGGTCATCATCAATACAGTCTTCATTTTTTTTCATCGCTATCACTATCTGATCTTTTTTTCAACATATCCTGGGAGTCTGATTGCTTTGAGCAAGTTGGCAGCAGTGTCTTTTATCACATGTGTCATTTTACCAGGTAGTTGGAACTTATTTACTACTTCCTTTTATTGTGCAATTATACTGTCTGCAGTGTATCTCTCAGTGAATTGCTTGCAGAACAGCATGGCACTCTCCACCTACTACTCATGAAATAAATTGGCTGTGATACCTATAAATGAGCACATTGTTGTAATATGTTGATAAGGTTTTTGCAGATAGTCGTTGCACTATCTGATGTAAGTGTGTCAGATAGAGTCTGTCTTGTGGGTATGACAGTCAGTATCTTCTTTAACTCTTCATCCATAACAAGAATAAATGCCTACAGTGATGTTTCTGCAAACTGAGAGATGTTTTTGATTGGTTTTGCCTGTTTTGGGTGAGACAGAGGATAATGCAACTATTGTGCAAAGCTACTCATGATGGGTTGGCCTGTCACTCCTCCACTTTTATCCATGTGTTGTTTTACCATGGTTTTCCTCAGTCGTTCAGAATTTTTCTTGTGCAACAGATAAGAGTAAGAGATGATTAATTGATTAACCCTCTAATGACAGCTTTTGTATATTTCATTTATTATTTTATTATCTTCGATGCTATCCCCCATGTTAGTGAGGTAGCACAAGGAAACAGAAGAAAGAATGGCCCAACACACCCACATACACATGTATATACTTAAATGCCCACACACACACACATATACATACCTATACATTTCAATGTATACATACATATACATACACAGACATACATATATACACATCTACATATTCATACATGCTGCCTTCATCCATTCCTGCTGCCACCCCATGTGTGCGCAGAGTAGCACTAGGAAAAAGAAACAAAGGCCACATTCGTTCACACTCAGTCTCTAGCTGTCATGTGTACTGCACTGAAACCACAGCTCCCTTTCCACATCCAGGCCCCAAAAACTTTCCATGGTTTACCCCAGACACTTCACATGCTTTGGTTCAATCCATTGGCAGCACGTCAACCCCAGTCTATTCCTTGAATGCCTTTCATCCTCCTGTATGTTCATATCCTGATCGCTCAAAATCTTTTTCACTCCATCCTTCCACCTCCAATTTGGTCTTCCACTTCTCCTTGTTCCCTCCACCTCTGACACATATATCCTCTTTGTCAATCTTTCCCCACTCATTCTCTCCATGTGACCAAACCATTTCAATACACCCTCTTCTGCTCTCTCAACCACACTCTATTACCACACATCTCTCCCACCCCTTAATTACTTACTCGATCAAACCACCTCACCCCACATACTGTCCTCCAACATCTCATTTCCAATACATCCACCCTCCTCCACACAACCCTATCTAATGCCCATGCCTCACAACCATATAATATTGCTGGAACCACTATTCCTTCAAACACACCCATTTTTGCTCTCTAAGATAATGTTCTCGCCCTCCACACATTCTTCATTGCTCCTAGAGCCTCTGCCCATTCCCCTACCCAGTGACTCACTTCCGCTTCCATGGTTCCATCCGCTGCTAAATCCACTCCCAGATATCTAAATCATTTTACTTCCTCCAGTTTTTCTTCATTCAAACCCACCTCCCACTTTACTTGTCCCACAACCCAACTGAACCTAATAACCTTGCTCTTATTCACATTGACTCTCAGCTCTCTTCTTTCACACACTTCACCAAATTCAGTCACCAACTTCTGCAGTTTCTTACCCAAATCAGCCACCAGTGTTGTATCATCAGCAAACAACAACTGACTCACTTCCCAAGCCCTTTCATCCACAACAAACTGCATACTTGCCCCTCTCTCCAAAACTCTTGCATTCACCTCCCTAAAAACCCCATCCATAAACAAATTAAACAGCCACGGAGACATCACACACCCCTGCCGCAAACCGACATTCACTGGGAACCACTCTTTTTCCTCTTTTCCTACTCGTACACATGCCATACATCCTTGATAAAAACTTTTCACTTCTTCTAGTAACTTACCCCCCACACCATATATTCTTAATACCCTCCACAGAGCATCTCCATCAACTCCATCATATGCCCTCTCCAGATCCATAAATGCCACATACAAATCCATTTGTTTTGCTGAGTATTTCTCACATACATTCTTCAAAGCAAACACCTGATCCACACATCCTCTACCACTTTTGAAACCACACTGCTCTTCCCCAGTCTAATGCTCTGTACATGCCTTGACCCTCTCGATCAGTACCCTCCCATACAATTTCCCATGAATACTCAACAAACTTATACCTCTATAATTTGAACACTCACTTTTATCCCCCTTTGACTTTGTACAATGGCACTATACATGCATTTCGCCAATCCTCAGGCACTTCACCATGAACCATACAGACATTTGAATATCCTTACCAACCGGTCAACAACACAGTCACCCCCTTTTTTAATAAATTCCACAGCAATACCATCCAAACCCGTCACCTTGCTGGATTTCATCTTCTGCAAAGCTTTCACTACTGCTTCTCTGTTTATCAAATCATTCTCCTGGTCCTCTCACTTCGCACACCACCTCGACCAAGACATGCTATATCTGCCACTCCATCATCAAACACATTGAACAAACCTTCAAAATACTCACTCCATCTCCCTCTCACTTCACCACTACCTGACATTACCTCCCTATTTGCCCCCCTTCACCGATGTTCCCATTTGTTCTCTTGTCGTACGCACTTTATTTACCCCCTTCCAAAACATCTTTTCATTTTCCCTAAAATTTAATGATACTATCTTACCCCAACTCTCATTTGCCCTCTTTTTCACCTCTTGCACCTTTCTCTTTATTTCTTGCCTCTTTCTTTTATACATTTCCCAGTCATTTGCACTATTCCCCTACAAAAATCATCCAAGTGCCTCTCTCTTCTCTTTCACTAACAATCTTACTTCTTCATCCCACCACTCACTACCCTTTCTAATGACTGCTTTTACTTACACAAATTTTAAAAGGAAATACTGCAATTTTCTAATGATATTGTTCATATGTGTATGCATGTATATATACATGTAATGCTCTTTCTCAGGCTATCCTAAACTTGGAAACCTTTTCCTGCAGTTTCTCACTCAAATCTGCCACCAGCACCACGTCACCTGCAAACAGTAACTGACTCTTACATAACTTGTTCAACTTGTACTCATCATTACAAAAACCTTTAAGCTTATACAACTTTTCAGAAATCTGTTGCAAACAATTTTGTATAGAGGGAGGGAACGAGGAGAAGAGGGAGACCAAATTGGAGGTGGAAGGATGGAGAGAAAAAGATTTTGTGTGATCGGGGCCTGAACATGCAGGAGGGTGAAAGGAGGGCAAGGAATAGAGTGAATTGGAGCGATGTGGTATACCGGGGTTGACGTGCTGTCAGTGGATTGAATCAGGGCATGTGAAGCGTCTGGGGTAAACCATGGAAAGCTGTGTAGGTATGTATATTTGCGTGTGTGGACGTATGTATATACATGTGTATGGGGGTGGGTTGGGCCATTTCTTTCGTCTGTTTCCTTGCGCTACCTCGCAAACGTGGGAGACAGCGACAAAGCAAAAAAAAAAAAAAAAAAAAAAAAAAAAAATCAAACATGCAAAAATTCACACTGATATATGCTTGAGGAAGTTGGATGTAATCTTGCTCATTCTTGATATGAAGCATACACAGTACTTGCACTTGGTTTTATAGCACTGTCAGAATAATCAGATTTGTCATAATGATTATACACAAATAAAGGTTTTGTTACTGATATACTAGTGATAATTTGATAAGTGTCCTTTCTAGAGTACAAGTATTCATTTTGGAAGTAATGAAATAGGATTAGTTTAAATCCTGACTCTAAAGTTTCACCCTGCAAGTCATGATCAACTATTGTAGAAGTTTTACAGCATTCAAGAAAAAAAATTTTATATCATGGTATATTTCTTTATGTTTTTGAAAAATAGGAGAAGGTTACTTAGGATGAGAAGAACAAGAAAACTTGCTCACATGGCATTGCCTCAGGGAGAGAATTTTTTTTCACTGCAAAACCTACCTTCTTTTCCTTGTGTTTTTGCCCAGCAGGCATGAAAGCAAAGCCACATGAAGGCTGAGGGTTAGAGAAGAAATTTTCATGCTAGACTTCAAACAGTTCATTAACACTTGTAGATGTATCAAAATTGACACTCAGGGAGGAAGAAATTCTGGTATGAGGAAGTGGGGATGTTGGTGAAAGAGAGAAGAGAGATGCTTTGGTGGTGCTTACAAAGAGGGAGGGTTAGTGATTGGAGAGGTACTGGAGAAATTAGCAGGGTTTTGGAAAAGGGTTGCGTAGTTGAAAGGGAGGGCAGGTGAGGTTTGGGGTGGATGAATGTCAGTAGGCCTTGGGGAGAATTGGAGGATGTTTGGGAAGGAGATAGATAATGTGCGTGGGGCAAGAGAACAAGTGGGAACATTGATGAAAGGGGTATAGGGGGAAGTGATGGTGGATGGTGGAGTGAGTGCTTTGAAGGACTCTTGAATGTAGGAATATTAGGTAGGAGCCTCTGAAAACACTGTGCTAGAGTTGTCTCCTGCCAATAGTATGTTATGGATAAGGCACTAAAGGCTAAAAAGCAGCAAATGAGTTCACCAGTTGCCATGGTCACCCCCTTGAGGGAGTATCTGATGGGGACAGGCAACAGATATAGGTAGGTAGATAGATAAAGGCATAATGCAAGGCGAAAGGAGACTAGAACCAGGGTTTGGTTGTCCCTTATTAAGGATATCAAGATCACTAAACCCTGAAGTGGAAGTTGAGCAAAACTTGGCCTAGTAGATGAACTAGAGAAATGAGAAACTGGTGTCTTTGATTCCAAGGAAAGAGTATCTGTAGTCCTTGAATGAGGACCTGAGAGGACATATGCTCAAAGATTGCACATTGCAAGTTCCATTAAAAAGAGAAGCCTGGCAGGATTTTTTTTCTTTCTAGCAGAGATTAGCGGAAGCCTAAGTTTGCTAGACATTTGGCAGTCACTGTATAATCCATCAGGAAAAAAAAGTTGCTTCTGAACCTCAGGACCCCCCTGGGAGAAGAGGAACCATAAAACCAACGTTATCTTTTTGTTAATGTGATAAGATTTCTGAAACCTCACCCGACAACCTGCAGCCACCTGACTTTTGGAAAAATGAGAGCCTTTTCCTAGATTTAAAATGTCCATCCAAACCTGAAGAGAAATCACTGAACTCCAAGGTATGATCTGTGGAGGTTCCTTTAGTCAATCCACCAATTAGAGAATCGAGAAGACTCCCTGGAATATGGATGACTATATGTGCTGCAGGAAAGATGGAGATACCCAGATATTATTTTTCTATTTCATTGCACAGATAGTCAAATTGCACTAACCCAGCACCTGATCCAGAAAATGTCAAGGCATCATGGTTAAGGACTGTAAGGCAGTCACAGAATCTGTGATTTTCAGTGTCAGAGAATATCAAGGTGAGAGACTGTAAAGCAATCACGGCATTTGTGTAATTCAGAATTTTACTCAGAAATACAAAGAGATCCAATTTTGAGTGTACCATTCTGATACTAATCCTGTAAGAATTGGTTGATAACTAAGTGGGATTTTTCTCAGTTGATTATTAAACCCACATTATAAGTCTATGTATATCAACACCCTCATCTGGTGCCATTCCATTTTAAGGATGAAAATACCAGAAAATCGTTGAATTCAGGAAGCAAAAACTTATTAATGCCAGGAATGAAGGTTTTGGTAGAGTGCAAAGCATAATCTGGAAAAGAAAAGGAGTCGGCTGTGCATAAATGAAAGGCATTACGTTCAACTGCCAAGTCTGTATACTATCTTTGAAAGCCAAAAAATCTTATCTGGGGATCATTGGGCATGGTCAATTGGCTCATTTAATTCTATATTGGTTAGTTAGTTTTATAACTAAAGGAGTAGTGGACATTCTTTGAATCATAGTTTGGACTAGATTCTACAAGGTCTGTGAAGTCCTTCTCAACATCTCTGCTATATATTCTTGCAAAAGCTGTATTAGGTTTGACCAGGGATTCTTCTTAATTTGGGAATTAGACATTTTTCACTCCACCACAAGCCTCTTCTCAACATTAGGTACATGTAAACACTGAATTTCCAAAACTCTTTAAGGTACTGGAGATGACTCTACATGACAAAAAGCTA
Source organism: Panulirus ornatus (assembly GCF_036320965.1). Taxonomy (NCBI): domain Eukaryota; kingdom Metazoa; phylum Arthropoda; class Malacostraca; order Decapoda; family Palinuridae; genus Panulirus; species Panulirus ornatus. The sequence continues at coordinate 50,799,213 of NC_092243.1, forward strand.
GTGTAAAGTTAAATTTACTTGAATATCTAAGATAATAGCTGTAAAAGACTTCCTTGAAAAGCCAACTCTTATAAATTGAATATGAATGACAGGGGTGGAGAAAATCTCTGAAAATTCCTCTCATACAAGAAATTGCAGAGCTCCTCTAACTCATTACCTCTTTCCCAAACAAAGCTTCAAGTAGAGTGGATGAGTGGAGGTGTTTCTTCACAAAGACTGAAAGAAGGGATGAGTGGTGAGGTTTCTTTCTGAAGCCTGATGGTTCTGAACCATGTTTAGACATCATACCCTGTGTTTTTAGTGTGAGGCATCATGTTCCTTATCAGTGGTCATTTGGGTTACTTTAGGGATATGGTACATATGTCATATTCTGTAGTTCAACTTGCCTTTTGTTTCTTGAACTGTATTTCATGTATCCCATGAGGTTCATGGATCCGAGGTTTAGAACTGTTAACAGAGATCGTTCTAGAGAACTAGTTGAGAACCTGAATAACCCTACAGAGAAAAAGTAAGTTACGGGAGAGCAAGAGCTACAATAATTTCTGCCCTGTCAAGAATGACCACAGCCTGTTTTCTGCATTGTTGTCAAGAGCTAAAGGACAACATAAAAGCCTCTTGTTGAAAATTTAGCTTAAGGCATGCCTAAACCTCCTCCCAGTGAGCCTTGGATTGATTAAGTGCTGTGGCTGGGAGAAAGAATTTATGTAGAACAGTGAAGTGTGCAGAGAGTTTGAAACTTCTAGAAGAGCAGTAAAGTGGAGAAACAGACAGACAATCAGCTACTCTTCCTCTTATATGAAATTTTTCTGGGTAAGGTCCAAGACAGACAGGGCATACTAACTCACAATAAGGCCACAAAAGTGCTAAATATAAGTCAGATTTTATCATAAGGGTAGGTTCTTAATCCTCAGCACCCCTGAATGTTTTGAAATTAGTCAGAAAAATCTTGTATGGGAACATGGCAGTCTGGAAAGTTGAAGAAAGGCCTTGTTTCTCCACAAAGCAGATTTAGCAACTTGGAATTTTCTGATATAGCGCTAACACTTTGCACACTAACCCGACCAAAACGCCCTATACCTGCCACTCTACCATCAAACACATTCATCAGATCTTCAAAATACTCACTCCATCTACTCCTCACTTCATCACTACTTGTTATTACTTCCCCACTTGCCCCCTTCATGATGTTCCCATTTGTTCTCTTGACTTATGCAAGTTATATAGCTTCTTCCAAAACATCTTTTTTCTCCCTGAAAATGAATGATTCTCACCCTAACTCTTATTTGCCCTCTTTTTCAGCCTTTGCACCTTTCTGTTGACCTCCTGCCATATTCTTTTATACATATCCCATCCTTTTGCAATCCTTCCTTGTAAGTATTGTCCAAACGCCTCTCCTTTCTCTTTCACTGACAACTTTACTTGTTCATCCCACCACTCACTACCCTTTCTAATCTGCCCACCTTGCACCTTTCTCATGCCACATGCATCTTTTGCACAAGCCATCACTGCTTCCCTAAATACATCCCATTCCTCACTTACTCCCCTCATGTCATTTGCTATCACCTTTTTCCATGCTACACTCAATCTCTCCTGGTACTTCCTCACACAAGTCTCCTGTCCAAGCTAACTTACTCTCACCACTCTCTTCTCCCCAACATTCTCTCTTCTTTTTTGAAAACCTCTACAAACCTTCACCTTCGCCTCCACACGATAGTGATCAGACATCCCTCCAGCTGGCCTTCTAAGCACATTAACATCAAAAAGTCTCTCTTTTACACACCTATCAATTAACACATAATCCAACAATCCAACAATGCCCTTTGACCATATGTATACTTATGTATGTCTCTCTTTTCAAACCAGGTATTCTGAACCACCAGTCTTTTTTCAGCACATATTTATATTGAATGGTTCGTAAGGATATTCATTGTATGTATGGACCAAGATGAAGTGCCTGAGGATTGGTGGAATACGTGTATAGTGTCGTTGTATAAAGGCAGAGGGGATAAAAGTGAGTGTTTAAACTACAGAGGCATAAGTTTGTTGATTATTCCTTGGAAATTATAAGGGAGGGTATTGATTGAGCAGGTGAAGGCATGTACAGAGCATTAGATTGGGGAAGAGCAGTGTGGTTTCAGAAGTGGTAGAGGATGTATGGATCAGATCTTTGCTTTGAAGAATTGTATTTTTTTTCATTATACTCTGTTGCTGTCTCCCGCGTTAGCAAGGTAGCGCAAGGAAACAGACTAAAGAAATGGCCAACCCACCCACACACACATGTATATACATAAACGCCCACACACAAACACACATATACATACCTATATATTTCAGCATGTACATACATATACATACACAGACATATACATATATATGCATGTACATACCCATACTTGCAACCTTCATCCAGTCCTGTTGCCACATGATATGGCACCTCCCTCTCCCCCACGCACGCACGAGGTAGTGCTGGTAAATGACAACAAAGGCCACATTCGTTCACACTCAGTCTCTAGTTGTCATGTATAATGCACCAAAACCACAGCTCCCTTTCCACATCCAGGCCCCACAGACCTTTCCATGGTGTACCCCAGATGCTTCACATACCCTGGTTCAATCCATTGACAGCACATCGACCCTGGTATACCACATCGTCCCAATTCACGCCATTTCTTGCATGCCTTTCACCCTCCTGTATGTTCAGGCCCCGATCGCTCAAATCTTTTTCACTCCGTCCTTCCACCTCCAATTTGGTCTCCCGCTTCTCCTCATTCCCTCCACCTCTGACATACATATCCTCTTGGTCAATCTTTCCCCACTCATTCTTTCCATATGACCAAACCATTTCAATACACCCTTTTCTGCTCTCACCACCACACTCTTTTTACTACCACACATCTCTCTTACCCTTTAATTACTTACTTGATTAAACCACCTCACACCACATATTGTCCTCAAACATCTCATTTCCAGCACATCCACCCTCCTCCACACAACCCTATCTATAGCCCATGCCTCGCAACCATATAATATTGTTGGAACCACTATTCCTTCAAACATACCAATTTTTGCTCTCCGAGATAACGTTCCCACCTTACACACATTCTTTAACGCTCCCAGAACCTTTGCCCCCTCCCCCACCCTGTGACTCACTTCTCCTTTCATGGTTCCATCCGCTGCTAAATTTACTCCCAGATCTCTAAAACACTTCACTTCCTCCAGTTTTCCTCCATTCAGACTTACCTCCCAATTAACTTGTCCCTCAACCCTACTGAACCTAATAACCTTGCTCTTATGTACATTTACTCTCAACTTTCTTTTTTCACACACTTTCCCAAAGTCAGTCACCAACTTCTGCAGTTTCTCACATGCAAGCAGCACTGTATCATCAGTGAACAACAACTGACTCTTTTTCCAAGCCTTCTCATCCAGAACAGACTGCATACTTGCCCTTCTTTCCAAAACTGTTGCATTCATATCCCTAACCACCCCATCCATAAACAAATTAAACAGCCATGGAGACATCACGCACCCTTGCCACAAAATGACATTCACTGAGGATCAGTCACTTTTCTCTCTTCCTACTTGCACACATGCCTTACATCCTTGATAAAAACTTTTCGCTGCTTCTAGCAACTTACCTCCCACACCACATACTCTTAATACCTTCCACAGAGCATCTCTATCAACTCTATCATATGCTTTCTCCAGATCCATAAATGCTTCATATAAATCCATCTATTTTTCTAAGTATTTCTTGCATACGTTCTTCAAAGCAAACACCTGATCCACACATCCTCTACCACTTTTAAAACCACACTGCTCTTCCCTAATCCGATGCTCTGTACATGCCTTTACCCTCTCAGTCAATACCCTCCCATATGATTTCCCAGGAATACTCAACAAACTTATACCTCTGTAATCTGAACACTCATCTTTATCCCCTTTGCCTTTATACGATGGCACTATACATGCATTCTGCCAATCCTCAGGCACTTCACCATGAACCATACATACATTGAATATCCTTACCAACCGGTCAACAACACAGTCACCCCCTTTTTTTAATAGATTCCACTGCAATTCCATCCAAACCTGCCACCTTGCCAGCTTTCATCTGCAAAGCTTTTTCTACCACTTCTCTCTTTACCAAACCATTCTCTCTGACCCTCTCACTTTGCACACCACCTTGCCCAAAACACCCTATATCTGCCACTCTATCATCAAACACATTCAACAAACCTTCAAAATACTCACTCCATCTCCTCACTCCACCACCACTTGTTATTACCTCCCTGTTAGCCCCCTTTACCGATGTTCCCATTTGTTCTCTTGTCTTATGCATTTTGTTTACCTCTTTCCAAAATATCTTTTTATTTTCCCTAAAATTTAATGATATTCTCTCACCCCAACTCTCATTTACCCTCTTTTTCACCTCTTACACCTTTCTCTTGACCTCCTGCCTCTTTCTTTTATACATCTCCCAGTCATTCGCATTACTACCCTGCAAAAATCGTCCAAACGCCTCTTTTTTGTCTTTCACTGACAGTCTTACTTTTTTATCCCACCACTCACTACCCTTCTAGTCTGTCCCACCTTTCTCATGCCACAAGCATCTTTTGCGCAAGCCGTCACTGCTTCCCTAAATACATCCCATTCTTGCCCCACTCCCCTTACATCTTTTGCTCTCACCTTTTTCCATTCTGCACTCAATGTCTCCTGGTACTTCCTCACACGTCTCCTTTCCAAGCTCACTTACTCTCACCACTCTCTTCACCCAGCATTCCCTCTTCGTTTCTGAAAACCTCTACAAATCTTCACCTTCGCCTCCACAAGATAATTATCAGACATCCCTCCAGTTGCCCCTCTCAACACATTAACCTCCAAAATTCTCTCTTTCACATGCTTATCAATTAACACGTAATCCAGTAACGCTCTCTGGCCATCTCTCCTACTCACATATGTATACTTACGTATATCTCTCTTTTTAAACCAGGTATTCCCAATCACCAGTCCTTTTTCAGCACACAAATCTACAAGCTCTTCACCATTTCCATTTACAGCAATGAACACCCCATTTACACCAATTGTACACTCAACTGTCACATTACTCACCTTTGCATCCAAATCACCCATCACTATAATCCAGTCTCGTAGACTAAAGCTGCTAACACACTCACTCAGCTACTCCCAGAACACTTGCCTCTACGATCTTTCTTCTTATGACTAGGTGCATAGGCACCAATAATCACCCCTCTCTCCATCCACTTTCAGTTTTACCGATATCAAGAATGTATGTGAGAAATACTTAGAAAAACTTTCAGTTTTACCGATATCAAGAATGTATGTGAGAAATACTTAGAAAAACTTTCAGTTTTACCCATATCAAGAATGTATGTGAGAAATACTTAGAAAAACAGATGGATTTATATGTAGCCTTCATGGATCTGGAGAAGGCACATCATTGGGTTGATAGAGATGCTTTGTGAAAGGTTTTAAGAGTATATGTTGAGGGAGGTAAGTTGCTAGAAGCAGTGAAAAAGTTTTTACCAAGGATGTAAGGCATGTGTAGGAAGAGAGGAGAGTGATTGGTTCCCAGTGAATGTTGGTTTGCAGCAGGTGTGTCTGATGTCCCCATGGCAGTTTAATTTGTTTATGGATGGGGTGATTAGGAAGGTAAATGCAGGAGTTTTTGAGAGGGGGCGAGTATGCAGCATGTTCAGGATGATAAGGCAAATGCAAGAGTGTTGGAGAGAGGGGCAAGTATGCAGTCTATTGAGGATGAGAGGACCTGGGAAGTGAGTAAGTTGTTGTTAACCGATGATACAGCTCTAGTGGCTGATTTGTGAGAAACTGTAGAAGTTGGTGACTAACTGGAGAAGTGTGTGAAAGGAGAGAGTTGAGAATATAAGGGAATAAGAGCAAGGTCATTAGCTTCAGTATGGTTGAGAGACAAGTTGATTGGGATGTAACTTTCAATGGAGAAAAATTGGAGGAAGTGAAGTGTTTTATATATCTGGGAGTGGAGTTAGCAACTTCCATGGAAGTGGAAGCAAAGCACAGGGGGGGTGGAGGCAAAGGTTCTGGGAGCAATGAAGAATGTGTGGAAGGAGAGGATGTTATCTCGGAGAGCAAAAATGGGTATATTTGAAGGAATATTAGTTCTAACAATGTTATATGGATGCGAGGTGTGGGCTATAGATAAGGTTGTATGGAGGTGGATGGATGTGTTGGAAATGAAATGTTTAAGGACAATGTGTGGTGTGAGATGGTTTGATCGAGTAAATAATGAAAGGGTAAGAGATTATTTTTTTTTTTTTTTTTTTTTTTTTTTTTTTTTTTTTTTACTTTGTCGCTGTCTCCCGCGTTTGCGAGGTAGCGCAAGGAAACAGACGAAAGAAATGGCCCAACCCCCCCCCCATACACATGTACATACACACGTCCACACACGCAAATATACATACCTACACAGCTTTCCATGGTTTACCCCAGACGCTTCACATGCCTTGATTCACTCCACTGACAGCACGTCAACCCCTGTATACCACATCGCTCCAATTCACTCTATTCCTTGCCCTCCTTACACCCTCCTGCATGTTCAGGCCCCGATCACACAAAATCTTTTTCACTCCATCTTTCCACCTCCAATTTGGTCTCCCTCTTCTCCTCGTTCCCTCCACCTCCGACACATATATCCTCTTGGTCAATCTTTCCTCACTCATTCTCTCCATGTGCCCAAACCATTTCAAAACACCCTCTTCTGCTCTCTCAACCACGCTCTTTTTATTTCCACACATCTCTCTTACCCTTACGTTACTTACTCGATCAAACCACCTCACACCACACATTGTCCTCAAACATCTCATTTCCAGCACATCCATCCTCCTTCGCACAACTCTATCCATAGCCCACGCCTCGCAACCATACAACATTGTTGGAACCACTATTCCTTCAAACATACCCATTTTTGCTTTCCGAGATAATGTTCTCGACTTCCACACATTTTTCAAGGCTCCCAAAATTTTCGCCCCCTCCCCCACCCTATGATCCACTTCCGCTTCCATGGTTCCATCCGCTGACAGATCCACTCCCAGATATCTAAAACACTTCACTTCCTCCAGTTTTTCTCCATTCAAACTCACCTCCCAATTGACTTGACCCTCAACCCTACTGTACCTAATAACCTTGCTCTTATTCACATTTACTCTTAACTTTCTTCTTCCACACACTTTACCAAACTCAGTCACCAGCTTCTGCAGTTTCTCACATGAATCAGCCACCAGCGCTGTATCATCAGCGAACAACAACTGACTCACTTCCCAAGCTCTCTCATCCCCAACAGACTTCATACTTGCCCCTCTTTCCAGGACTCTTGCATTTACCTCCCTAACAACCCCATCCATAAACAAATTAAACAACCATGGAGACATCACACACCCCTGCCGCAAACCTACATTCACTGAGAACCAATCACTTTCCTCTCTTCCTACACGTACACATGCCTTACATCCTCGATAAAAACTTTTCACTGCTTCTAACAACTTGCCTCCCACACCATATATTCTTAATACCTTCCACAGAGCATCTCTATCAACTCTATCATATGCCTTCTCCAGATCCATAAATGCTACATACAAATCCATTTGCTTTTCTAAGTATTTCTCACATACATTCTTCAAAGCAAACACCTGATCCACACATCCTGTACCACTTCTGAAACCGCACTGCTCTTCCCCAATCTGATGCTCTGTACATGCCTTCACCCTGTCAATCAATACCCTCCCATATAATTTACCAGGAATACTCAACAAACTTATACCTCTGTAATTTGAGCACTCACTCTTATCCCCTTTGCCTTTGTACAATGGCACTATGCACGCATTCCGCCAATCCTCAGGCACCTCACCATGAGTCATACATACATTAAATAACCTTACCAACCAGTCAACAATACAGTCACCCCCTTTTTTAATAAATTCCACTGCAATACCATCCAAACCTGCTGCCTTGCCGGCTTTCATCTTCCGCAAAGCTTTTACTACCTCTTCTCTGTTTACCAAATCATTTTCCCTAACCCTCTCACTTTGCACACCACCTCGACCAAAACACCCTATATCTGCCACTCTGTCATCAGACACATTCAACAAACCTTCAAAATACTCATTCCATCTCCTTCTCACATCACCACTACTTGTTATCACCTCCCCATTTACGCCCTTCACTGAAGTTCCCATTTGCTCCCTTGTCTTACGCACCCTATTTACCTCCTTCCAGAACATCTTTTTATTCTCCCTAAAATTTACTGATAGTCTCTCACCCCAACTCTCATTTGCCCTTTTTTTCACCTCTTGCACCTTTCTCTTGACCTCCTGTCTCTTTCTTTTATACTTCTCCCACTCAATTGCATTTTTTCCCTGCAAAAATCGTCCAAATGCCTCTCTCTTCTCTTTCACTAATACTCTTACTTCTTCATCCCACCACTCACTACCCTTTCTAAACAGCCCACCTCCCACTCTTCTCATGCCACAAGCATCTTTTGCGCAATCCATCACTGATTCCCTAAATACATCCCATTCCTCCCCCACTCCCCTTACTTCCATTGTTCTCACCTTTTTCCATTCTGTACACAGTCTCTCCTGGTACTTCCCCACACAGGTCTCCTTCCCAAGCTCACTTACTCTCACCACCTTCTTCACCCCAACATTCACTCCTCTTTTCTGAAAACCCATACTAATCTTCACCTTAGCCTCCACAAGATAATGATCAGACATCCCTCCAGTTGCACCTCTCAGCACATTAACATCCAAAAGTCTCTCTTTCGCACGCCTGTCAATTAACACGTAATCCAATAACGCTCTCTGGCCATCTCTCCTACTTACATAAGTATACTTATGTATATCTCGCTTTTTAAACCAGGTATTCCCAATCATCAGTCCTTTTTCAGCACATAAATCTACAAGCTCTTCACCATTTCCATTTACAACACTGAACACCCCATGCATACCAATTATTCCCTCAACTGCCACATTACTCACCTTTGCATTCAAATCACCCATCACTATAACCCGGTCTCGTGCATCAAAACCGCTAACACACTCATTTAGCTGCTCCCAAAACACCTGCCTCTCATGATCTTTCTTCTCATGCCCAGGTGCATATGCACCAATAATCACCCACCTCTCTCCATCAACTTTCAATTTTACCCATATTAATCGAGAATTTACTTTCTTACATTCTATCACATACTCCCACAACTCCTGTTTCAGGAGTATTGCTACTCCTTCCCTTGCTCTTGTCCTCTCACTAACCCCTGACTTCACTCCCCAGACATTTCCAAACCACTCTTCCCCTTTACCCTTGAGCTTCGTTTCACTCAGAGCCAAAACATCCAGGTTCCTTTCCTCAAACATACTACCTATCTCTCCTTTTTTCACATCTTGGTTACATCCACACACATTTAGGCACCCCACTCTGAGCCTTCGAGGTGTGGGCTATAGATAAGGTTGTATGGAGGTGGATGGATGTGTTGGAAATGAAATGTTTAAGGACAATATGTGGTGTGAGATGGTTTGATCGAGTAAATAATGAAAGGGTAAGAGAGATGTGTGGTAATAAAAAGAGTGTGGTTGAGCGAGTAGAAGAGGGTGTGTTGAAATGGTTTGGACATATGGAGAGAATGAGTGAGGAAAGATTGACAAAGAGTATATGCGTCAAGAGGTGGAGGGAATGAGAAGTGGGAGACCAAAGTGGAGGTGGAAGGATTGAGTGAAAAAGATTTTGAGCAATCAGGGCCTGAACATACAGGAGGGTGAAAGGCGTGCAAGGAATATAGAGTGAATTGGAATGATGTGGTATATCTGGGTCGACATGTTGTCAGTGGATTGAACCAGGGCATGTGAAGCATCTAGGGTAAACCATGAAAAGTTTTGTGGGGCCTAGATGTGAAAAGGGAGCTGTGGTTTTGGTGCATTACACATGAAAGATAGAGACCGAGTGTGAGTCAATGTGGCTTTTGTTGTCTTTACCTAGCACTACCTCAGAAGCATGGGGAGGGGGATGCTGTTTCATGCGTGGCAGGGTGGCGACTGGAATGGATGAAGTCAGCAAGTATGAACATGTACATTTGTATAGGGGAAGAGTGGTTTGGGAACGTCTTGGGAGTAAAGTCAGGGGTTAGTGAGAGGACAAGAGCAAGGGAAGGAGTAGCAGTACTCCTGAAACAGGAGTTGTGGGAGTATGTGATAGAATGTAAGAAAGTAAATTCTCAATTAATATGGGTAAAACTGAAAGTTGATGGAGAGAGATGGGTGATTATTGGTGCATATGCACCTGACATGAGAAGAAAGATCATGAGAGGCAAGTGTTTTGGGAGCAGCTGAATGAGTGTGTTAGTGGTTTTGATGCACGCGACAGGGTTATAGTGATGGGTGATTTGAATGCAAAGGTGAGTAATGTGGCAGTTGAGGGAATAATTGGTATACATGGGGTGTTCAGTGTTGTAAATGGAAATGGTGAAGAGCTTGTAGATTTATGTGCTGAAAAAGGACTGCTGATTGGGAATACCTGGTTTAAAAAGCGAGATATACATAAGTATATGTATGTAAGTAGGAGAGATGGCCAGAGAGCGTTATTGGATCACGTGTTAATTGACAGGCGCGCGAAAGAGAGACTTTTGGATGTTAATGTGCTGAGAGGTGCAACTGGAGGGATGTCTGATCATTATCTTGTGGAGGCTAAGGTGAAGATTTGTAGGGGTTTTCAGAAAAGAAGAGTGAATGTTGGGGTGAAGAGGGTGGTGAGAGTAAGTGAGCTTGGGAAGGAGACTTGTGTGAGGAAGTACCAGGAGAGACTGAGTACAGAATGGAAAAAGGTGAGAACAATGGAAGTAAGGGGAGTGGGGGAGGAATGGGATGTATCTAGGGAATCAGTGATGGAGTGCGCAAAAGATGCTTGTGGCATGAGAAGAGTGGGAGGTGGGTTGATTAGAAAGGGTAGTGAGTGGTGGGATGAAGAAGTAAGAGTATTAGTGAAAGAGAAGAGAGAGGCATTTGGACGATTTTTGCAGGGAAAAAATGCAATTGAGTGGGAGATGTATAAAAGAAAGAGACAGGAGGTCAAGAGAAAGGTGCAAGAGGTGAAAAAAAGGGCAAATGAGAGTTGGGGTGAGAGACTATCAGTAAATTTTAGGGAGAATAAAAAGATGTTCTGGAAGGAGGTAAATAAAGTGCGTAAGACAAGGGAGCAAATGGGAACTTCAGTGAAGGGCGCAAATGGGGAGGTGAAAACAAGTAGTGGTGATGTGAGAAGGAGATGGAGTGAGTATTTTGAAGGTTTGTTGAATGTGTTTGATGATAGAGTGGCAGATATAGGGTGTTTTGGTCGGGGTGGTGTGCAAAGTGAGAGGGTTAGGGAAAATGATTTGGTAAACAGAGAAGAGGTAGTGAAAGCTTTGAGGAAGATGAAAGCCGGCAAGGCAGCAGGTTTGGATGGTATTGCAGTGGAATTTATTAAAAAAGGGGGTGACTGTATTGTTGACTGGTTGGTAAGGTTATTTAATGTATGTATGACTCATGGTGAGGTGCCTGAGGATTGGCGGAATGCGTGCATAGTGCCATTGTACAAAGGCAAAGGGGATAAGAGTGAGTGCTCAAATTACAGAGGTATAAGTTTGTTGAGTATTCCTGGTAAATTATATGGGAGGGTATTGGTTGAGAGGGTGAAGGCATGTACAGAGCATCAGATTGGGGAAGAGCAGTGTGGTTTCAGAAGTGGTAGAGGATGTGTGGATCAGGTGTTTGCTTTGAAGAATGTATGTGAGAAATACTTAGAAAAGCAAATGGATTTGTATGTAGCATTTATGGATCTGGAGAAGGCATATGATAGAGTTGATAGAGATGCTCTGTGGAAGGTATTAAGAATATATGGTGTGGGAGGCAAGTTGTTAGAAGCAGTGAAAAGTTTTTATCGAGGATGTAAGGCATGTGTACGTGTAGGAAGAGAGGAAAGTGATTGGTTCTCAGTGAATGTAGGTTTGCGGCAGGGGTGTGTGATGTCTCCATGGTTGTTTAATTTGTTTATGGATGGGGTTGTTAGGGAGGTAAATGCAAGAGTTTTGGAAAGAGGGGCAAGTATGAAGTCTGTTGGGGATGAGAGAGCTTGGGAAGTGAGTCAGTTGTTGTTCGCTGATGATACAGCGCTGGTGGCTGATTCATGTGAGAAACTGCAGAAGCTGGTGACTGAGTTTGGTAAAGTGTGTGGAAGAAGAAAGTTAAGAGTAAATGGGATTAAGAGCAAGGTTATTAGGTACAGTAGGGTTGAGGGTCAAGTCAATTGGGAGGTGAGTTTGAATGGAGAAAAACTGGAGGAAGTGAAGTGTTTTAGATATCTGGGAGTGGATCTGGCAGCGGATGGAACCATGGAAGCGGAAGTGGATCATAGGGTGGGGGAGGGGGCGAAAATTCTGGGGGCCTTGAAGAATGTGTGGAAGTCGAGAACATTATCTCGGAAAGCAAAAATGGGTATGTTTGAAGGAATAGTGGTTCCAACAATGTTGTATGGTTGCGAGGCGTGGGCTATGGATAGAGTTGTGCGCAGGAGGATGGATGTGCTGGAAATGAGATGTTTGAGGACAATGTGTGGTGTGAGGTGGTTTGATCGAGTGAGTAACGTAAGGGTAAGAGAGATGTGTGGAAATAAAAAGAGCGTGGTTGAGAGAGCAGAAGAGGGTGTTTTGAAGTGGTTTGGGCACATGGAGAGAATGAGTGAGGAAAGATTGACCAAGAGGATATATGTGTCGGAGGTGGAGGGAACGAGGAGAAGAGGGAGACCAAATTGGAGGTGGAAAGATGGAGTGAAAAAGATTTTGTGTGATCGGGGCCTGAACATGCAGGAGGGTGAAAGTATGGCAAGGAATAGAGTAAATTGGAGCGATGTGGTATACCGGGGTTGACGTGCTGTCAGTGGATTGAATCAGGGCATGTGAAGCGTCTGGGGTAAACCATGGAAAGCTGTGTAGGTATGTATATTTGCGTGTGTGGACGTATGTATATACATGTGTATGGGGGGGGTTGGGCCATTTCTTTCGTCTGTTTCCTTGCGCTTCCTCGCAAACACGGGAGACAGCGATAAAGTATAATAAAAAAAAAATATATATATATTTTCTTTCTTTCTTTTAAACAATTCGCCATTTCCCGCGTTAGCGAGGTAGCGTTAAGAACAGAGGACTGGGCCTTTTTTGGAATATCCTCACCTTGCCCCCTCTGTTCCTTCTTTTGGAAAATTAAAAAAAAAAGAGAGGGGAGGATTTCCAGCCCCCCGCTCCCTCCCCTTTTAGTTGCCTTCTACGACACGCAGGGAATACGTGGGAAGTATTCTTAATCCCCTATCCCCAGGGATATATATATTTTTTTTTTTATACTTTGTCGCTGTCTCCCGCGTTTGCGAGGTAGCGCAAGGAAACAGACGAAAGAAATGGCCCAACCCCCCCCATACACATGTATATACATAGGTCCACACACGCAAATATACATACCTACACAGCATTCCATGGCTTACCCCAGACGCTTCACATGCCCTGATTCAATCCACTGACAGCACGTCAACCCCGGTATACCACATCGCTCCAATTTACTCTATTCCTTGCCATCCTTTCACCCTCCTGCATGTTCAGGCCCCGATCACACAAAATCTTTTTCACTCCATCTTTCCACCTCCAATTTGGTCTCCCTCTTCTCCTTGTTCCCTCCACCTCCGACACATATATCCTCTTGGTCAATCTTTCCTCACTCATCCTCTCCATGTGCCCAAACCACTTCAAAACACCCTCTTCTGCTCTCTCAACCACGCTCTTTTTATTTCCACACATCTCTCTTACCCTTACGTTACTCACTCGATCAAACCACCTCACACCACACATTGTCCTCAAACATCTCATTTCCAGCACATCCATCCTCCTGCGCACAACTCTATCCATAGCCCACGCCTCGCAACCATACAACATTGTTGGAACCACTATTCCTTCAAACATACCCATTTTTGCTTTCCGAGATAATGTTCTCGACTTCCACACATTCTTCAAGGCCCCCAGAATTTTCGCCCCCTCCCCCACCCTATGATCCACTTCCGCTTCCATGGTTCCATCCGCTGCCAGATCCACTCCCAGATATCTAAAACACTTCACTTCCTCCAGTTTTTCTCCATTCAAACTCACCTCCCAATCGACTTGACCCTCAACCCTACTGTTAGAAGCAGTGAAAAGTTTTTATCGAGGATGTAAGGCATGTGTACGTGTAGGAAGAGAGGAAAGTGATTGGTTCTCAGTGAATGTAGGTTTGCGGCAGGGGTGTGTGATGTCTCCATGGTTGTTTAATTTGTTTATGGATGGGGTTGTTAGGGAGGTAAATGCAAGAGTTTTGGAAAGAGGGGCAAGTATGAAGTCTGTTGGGGATGAGAGAGCTTGGGAAGTGAGTCAGTTGTTGTTCGCTGATGATACAGTGCTGGTGGCTGATTCATGTGAGAAACTGCAGAAGCTGGTGACTGAGTTTGGTAAAGTGTGTGGAAGAAGAAAGTTAAGAGTAAATGTGAATAAGAGCATATATATATATATATATATATATATATATATATATGTATGGGTATCATTCAAAAAGATATTCTCCTCAAAGTAATCATATATGCAACAGTACAAACTGTAAAATGAGTTTGGCGTCTTGAACACAGTCCAGAAACCACGACTAACCACTGGTTATGTGGCTTGTTGCATGATCTATAAAGTTCATCGTATCTGCAATTATGTCGCCACATAAGAGGCACTGATGACCTTTGTGCGCAAGAAAATGCTGCATGTTATGGTAGGTATATGCTGTCTCATTGTCAAAGGTCTCACCACAAACATTGCACTCGATGCATGCACACACAGTTTCTGGTGTGATATAGATAGTGTCCCAGATACATCCTTTTCTTAATTCCAGGTCACGTTCACCAGATGTAACAGTTTTATTCTGCCAGTTAAAGTCCCCTACCCATTCCCCCATATCGTGGCATGTCATGTCATTAAAATCCCTAGAATTATGCACACTAGGAACTGTATCAATATAAACTTGAGAACCATTATAATCCAATGAAGAGTTTGAGATGATGTAGTTCTGTAAAACATCTACAGGATTCTGAAATTTGTATGGAAGAACATAAGAGCCACCGTTCAAGCTTTCCTCAAATTCATCCAAATCCTTCTTCATGTGCCTTGCCTTAAAAGTAGTGTTGGAACTCTCAATATCCTTGCTAACCGCTGCTTCCAAATGGAATTCATTTCGATATATATATATATATATATATATATATATATATATATATATATATATATATATATATATATATATATATATATCCTCACATATATATATATATATATATATATATATTCACTGAGAACCAATCACTTTCCTCTCTTCCTACACGTACACATGCCTTACATCCTCGATAAAAACTTTTCACTGCTTCTAACAACTTGCCTCCCACACCATATATTCTTAATACCTTCCACAGAGCATCTCTATCAACTCTATCATATGCCTTCTCCAGATCCATAAATGCTACATACAAATCCATTTGCTTTTCTAAGTATTTCTCACATACATTCTTCAAAGCAAACACCTGATCCACACATCCTCTACCACTTCTGAATGTAGGTTTGCGGCAGGGGTGTGTGATGTCTCCATGGTTGTTTAATTTGTTTATGGATGGGGTTGTTAGGGAGGTAAATGCAAGAGTCCTGGAAAGAGGGGCAAGTATGAAGTCTGTTGGGGATGAGAGAGCTTGGGAAGTGAGTCAGTTGTTGTTTGCTGATGATACAGCGCTGGTGGCTGATTCATGTGAGAAACTGCAGAAGCTGGTGACTGAGTTTGGTAAAGTGTGTGGAAGAAGAAAGTTAAGAGTAAATGTGAATAAGAGCAAGGTTATTAGGTACAGTAGGGTTGAGGGTCAAGTCAATTGGGAGGTGAGTTTGAATGGAGAAAAACTGGAGGAAGTGAAGTGTTTTAGATATCTGGGAGTGGATCTGTCAGCGGATGGAACCATGGAAGCGGAAGTGGATCATAGGGTGGGGGAGGGGGCGAAAATTTTGGGAGCCTTGAAAAATGTGTGGAAGTCGAGAACATTATCTCGGAAAGCAAAAATGGGTATGTTTGAAGGAATAGTGGTTCCAACAATGCTGTATGGTTGCGAGGCGTGGGCTATGGATAGAGTTGTGCGCAGGAGGATGGATGTGCTGGAAATGAGATGTTTGAGGACAATGTGTGGTGTGAGGTGGTTTGATCGAGTAAGTAACGTAAGGGTAAGAGAGATGTGTGGAAATAAAAAGAGCGTGGTTGAGAGAGCAGAAGAGGGTGTTTTGAAATGGTTTGGGCACATGGAGAGAATGAGTGAGGAAAGATTGACCAAGAGGATATACGTGTCGGAGGTGGAGGGAACGAGGAGAAGAGGGAGACCAAATTGGAGGTGGAAAGATGGAGTGAAAAAGATTTTGTGTGATCGGGGCCTGAACATGCAGGAGGGTGAAAGGAGGGCAAGGAATAGAGTGAATTGGAGCGATGTGGTATACAGGGGTTGACGTGCTGTCAGTGGATTGAATCAAGGCATGTGAAGCATCTGGGGTAAACCATGGAAAGCTGTGTAGGTATGTATATTTGCGTGTGTGGACGTGTGTATGTACATGTGTATGGGGGGGGGGGTTGGGCCATTTCTTTCGTCTGTTTCCTTGCGCTACCTCGCAAATGCGGGAGACAGCGACAAAGTATAAAAAAGAAAAAAAAAAAAAAAATATATATATATATATATATATATATATATATATATATATATATATGTATATGTTGAAATGTATAGGTATGTATATGTGCTTGTGTGGACGTGTATGTATATACATGTGTATGTGGGTGGGTTGGGCCATTCTTTTGTCTGTTTCCTTGCATTACCTCATTAACGCGGGAGACAGCGACAAAGTATAATATAATATGATATATTATTTATTATTTGTTATTTTACTTTGACGCTGTCTTCCGTGTTAGCAAGGTAGCACAAGGAAAGAGACAAAAGAATGGCTCAACCCATCTACATACTCATGTATGTACATAAACGCCCACACACTCACACATACATACCTTTACATTTCAACATGTACATACGTATACATACACAGACATATACTTATATACACATGTACATATTCATACATTCATGATATATAATAATATACATTATTCTTATTATACTTAATCACAGTTTCCTGCATCAGCAAGGTAGCACCAGGACACTAATGAAGAATTGCTCATCCACTCATATACACTTACATATACATAAACACCCATACACACACACATATGCACATAGATGTACACATACATACACATACAGACACATGTACATATTCATACTTGCATGCATTCATCCATTCCCGGTGCTACCCTGCCCCTCAGGAAACATCATCGTTACCCCCTACTTCTGCGAAGTAGCGCCAGGAAAACAGACAAAATAGGTCACATGTGTTCATATTCAGTCTGTAGATGTCATGTGTAATACACCAAAACCACAGCTTCCTATTCATGTCCAGGCCCTACAAATCTTTCCATGGTTTATCCCAGATGTTTCACATCTCCTGGTTCAGTCCATTGACAGCACGTCGACCTCATTACACCAAATCGTTCTGATCCACTTTATTCCTTGTATACCTCTCACCCTCTTGCTTGTTCAGGCCTCAGTCGCTCAAAATCTTTTTAACTCATCCTTCCACCTCTAATTTGGTTTCCCGCTTCTCCTTGTTCCCTCCACCTCTGACACATATATTCTCTCAACCTTTCCTCACTCATTCTCTCCATATGTCCACACCACTTCAACACACCCTCTTCTGTTCTCTTATACACACTCTTTTTCTTACCACACTTCTCTATTACGCTTTCATTACTTAGTCAAATCACCCTGCCCCATATGATTAGTATGTGGCTGCTGGCAACTTAGAGTTGGCCATTTTTGATAACTTTCTTTCCCTACACCTGGAAGCTTTAGAACTCACTATTCTTTCATTTCTTTCCAAATAACTATGACTGCACAACTTAAAAGACAGATTTTCCACCCCCTACCAAATTTTGTAAATACTTTTATTTGTTCCTTCTTTTTGTCTTTCTTAATTCTCTCAATATTTCAATTAAGGCCCAGCCTAGATGTGGACTTCTGTCTGTGACTGGAGCCCCCAACGTAAGAAAACAGAAAAGTATGAAAGGAATCCTGGTTTTTTGTTTTCCACATTTGTAGTTAGCACCAGGAATAAAGAAAGAGCACTCAGTTGCTCACATCCTTGTCTCAAGCTGTCATGTATAATGTGCTCAAACCAGAACCCCCTTTCCATAGGTAAGCCCCACAGACTTTCCTTCTATGATTTCCCATAGCTGCTTAATATGCTGTGGTTAAGCCAATCAACAGCACCTCACCCTATGTATACAACATCACCCTGATTTATACCAAGCAAGCCTTTCACCCTCCTGTATGTTCAGACTGTGATAACTCAAAGCATCATTTATTCCATCCTTCCATCTCATTCTTGGTTTCACCCTCCTTCTTGTTCTCTCTACTTCTGACCCATGAAATGATCACCTCCTATATGGATATTGATAGTATGTAATGCATATGGGTATTCAGATTTAATTTTTACATGAAATAATGATATTAGCTGTTTATTGACTAAGTTGAGTCAGTTTGTGTACCAAATATAGAGAAACAGTATTTCACATTTTATATATTTATTATTTATTTTGCTTTGTCGCTGTCTCCCGCGTTAGCGAGGTAGCGCAGGGAAACAGACGAAAGAATGGCCCAACCCATCCACATATACATGTGTATACATACACGTCCACACACGCAAATATACATACCTATACATCTCAACGTATACATATACATACACACACAGACATATACATATATACACATGTACATAATTCACCCTGGTTCAGTCCATTAATAGCACGTCGACCCCGGTATACCACATCGTTCCAATTCATTCTATTCCTCTCACGCCTTTCACCCTCCTGCATGTTCAGGCCCCGATCACTCAGAATCTTTTTCACTCCATCTTTCCACCTCTAATGTGGTCTCCCACTTCTCCTTGTTCCCTCCACATCTGACAAATATATCCTGTTGGTCAATCTATCCTCACTCATTCTCTCCATGTGACCAAACCATTTCAAAACACCCTCTTCTGCTCTCTCAACCGCACTCTATTTATTACCACACATCTCTCTTACCCTATTATTACTTACTCGATTGAACCACTTCACACCACATATTGTCCTCAAACATCTCATTTCCAGCACATCCACCCTCCTGAACACAACTCTATCCATAGCCCACTCCTTGCAACCATATAACATTGTTGGAACCACTATTCCTTCAAACATACCCATTTTTGCTTTCGGAGATAATGTTCTCGCCTTCCACACATTTTTCAATGCTCCCAGAACTTTTGCCCCCTCCCCCACCCTATGATTCACTTCTGCTTCTGTGGTTCCATCCGCTGCCAGATCCACTCCCAGATATCTAAAACACTTCACTTCCTCCAGTTTTTCTCCAACTAAACTCACCTCCCAATTTACTTGTCCCTCAACCCTACCTAATAACCTTGTACCTAATAACCTTGCTCTTATTCACATTTACTCTCAACTTTCTTCTTTCACACACTTTACCAAACTCAGTCACCAGCTTCTGCAGTTTCTCACATGAATCAGCCACCAGCGCTGTATCATCAGTGAACAACAAGTGGCTCACTTCCCAAGCTCTCTCATCCACAACAGACTGCATACTTGCCCCTCTTTCCAAAACTCTTGCATTTATTTCCCTAACAACCCCATCCATAAACAAATTAAACAACCATGGAGACATCACACACCCCTGCCACAAACCTACATTCACTGAGAACCAGTCACTTTCCTCTCTTCCCACATACAGTCACTTTCCTCTCTTCCCACATATACACATGCCTTACATCCTCGATAAAAACTTTTCACTGCTTCTAACAACTTGCCTCCCACACCATATATTCTTAATACCTGCCACAGAGCATCTCTATCAACTCTATCATATGCCTTCTCCAGATCTGTAAATGCTACATACAAATCCATTTGCTTTTATAAGTATTTCTCACATACATTCTTCAAAGCAAACACCTGATCCACAGATCCTCTACCACTTCTGAAACCACAGTGCTCTTCCCCAATCTGATGCTCTGTACATGCCTTCACCCTCTCAATCAATATCCTCCCATGTAATTTCCCAGGAGTACTCAACAAACTTATACCTCTGTAATTTGAGCACTCACTCTTATCCCCTTTGCCTTTGTTCAGTGGCACTATGCAAGCATCCGCCAATCCTCAGGCACCTCACCATGAGACATACATACATTGAACAACTTTACCAACCAGTCAACAATACAGTCACCCCCTTTTTTAATAAATTCTACTGCATTATCATCCAACCCGCTGCCTTGCTGGCTTTCATCTTCTGCAAAGCTTTTACCACCTCTTCTCTGTTTACCAAATCATTTTCCCTAACCCTCTCACTTTGCACACCACCTCGACCAAAACACCCTATATTTGCCACTTTATCATCAAACACATTCAACAAACCTTCAAAATACTCACTCCATATCTTTCTCACATCACCAATACTTGTTATCACTTCCCCATTAGCCCCCTTCACTGAAGTTCCCATTTGTTCCCTTGTCTTATGCACTTTATTTACCTCCTTCCAAAGCATCTTTTTATTCTCCCTAAAATTCAATGATACTCTCTCACCCCAACTCTCATTTGCCCTCTTTTTCACCTCTTGCACCTTTCTCTTGACCTCCTGCCTCTTTCTTTAATACTTCTCCCAGTCCTTTGCATTACTTCCCTGCAAAAAATGTCCAAATGCCTCTCTCTTCTCTTTCACTAGGAATCTTACTTCTTCATCTTACCACTCACTACCCTTCCTAATCTGCCCACCTCCCATGCTTCTCATGCCACAAGCATCTTTTGTGCAAGCCATCACTGCTTCCCTAAATACATCGCATTCCTCCCCCACTCCCCTTACGTCCTTAGTTCTCACCTTTTTCCATTCTGTACTCAGTCTCTCCTGGTACTTCCTCACATAAGTCTCCTTCCCAAGCTCACTTACTCTAACCACTCTTTTCACCCCAACGTTCTCTCTTCTTTTCTGAAAACCTCTACAAATCTTCACCTTTGCCTCCACAAGATAATGATCAGACATCCCTCCAGTTACACCTCTCAGCACATTAACATCCAAAAGCCTGTCTTTTGTGCACCTGTCAATTAACACGTAATCCAATAACGTTCTCTGGCCATCTCTCCTACTTACATACGTATACTTTTGTATATCTCTCTTTTTAAACCAGGTATTCCCAATCATCAGTCCTTTTTCAGCACATAAATCTACAAGCTCTTCACCATTTCCATTTACAACACTGAACACACCATGTACACCAATTATTCCCTCAACTGCCACATTACTCACCTTTGCATTCAAATCACCCATAACTATAACCCGGTCTCGTGTATCAAAACTACTAACACACTCACTCAGCTGCTCCCAAAACACTTGCCTCTCATGATCTTTCTTCTCATGCCCAGGTGCATATGCACCAATAATCACCTATGTCTCTCCATCCACTTTCAGTTTTACCCATATCAATCTAGAATTTACTTTCTTACACTCTATCACATACTCCCACCACTCCTGTTTCATGAGTAGAGCTACTCTTTCCCTTGCTCTTGTCCTCTCACTAACCCCTGACTTTACTCCCAAGACATTCTCAAACCACTCTTCCCCTTTACCCTTGAGCTTTGTTTCACTCAGAGCCAAAACATCCAGGTTCCTTTCCTCAAACATACTACCTATCTCTCCTTTTTTTTCATCTTGGTTACATCCACACACATTTAGACACCCCAGTCTGAGCCTTCGAGGAGGATGAGCACTCCTTGCATGACTCCTTCTGTTTCTCCTTTTATGCATATTTTATGTAAATCAGAATTTTTTTTGTTCATTATGGATTTCAGGGAAATTTTGTGCCAGACTTTGGAAATGTATCTTCTTTTGAGGCTGAAAAGTGCTAGAAAACATCATATTGATGATTTGATTTTTTTTGTGGATTATTGACACTGGGAATCAGCCTGAAAAATGATCATGTTGCAAAAGGGTTATGTCTCAGATTCTTTGTTTCACACACTTTCCTTGACTCGGATGCTTTTTTCTAACCCCATCTGTGTCACCTGCAAACAAGAATTGACTCACCTCATTGAATACATATGATGGAAAAAGATAGTTTTATTTAGTACTACATTTTAAAGTATCATTACTTCAGTTAAAAGGAGGGTAGTTGATGTTTAACATGTGAATGACTGAAGTGTTTGGTACAGATATAACTTGCCATCCAGCCCACAATCAGAGAGGTATATTTAGTATAGAGGAGGAGGAATAAGAATATACATAATGAAAGAGCTTATAGTGATGATATGTTCAGTGAGATATGCTATATTTTAGAAATTTTACATTTTGTCTAAAATATTGCTCAGATTTTTTTTCCATTGTTTCCAATATAGGATGATCAGAAATTGTTTACCACTGAAGATGAGTAATTTGATTTTACAGACTTGGAGATGTAGGGAAGGGACAGTATTAGTGGATTAGGAAGTTGAGAAACTAAGTTTAGTAGACAGTTATCTTCAGATGATTCTTTAGACAGATGAGGAGTTACAGGTAAAGGTTTATCTTATGTGATATATCTGATAAAGTAGAGAAGCAAAAGAATTGTAAAACTATGCAAACATAATTGAGAAAATATATATAAAAACTTTTCTTTTATTTCTCTGCCTACAAATACTAGGATTGTTTGTATTTCATTTAGTCATGTATTGATTTTAGCACTACAGTGTACATGTACATTAAACAAGTTATTATGCAGTTACATATTTTTTTACACATTTTATATCTACATTATATTAGAAGAATGCACCTGAGACTTCTGATTGCAAATTCTGCCATTATGTATTGTTAATTCCTCTAAACCTCTTTTGTCTTTATTAAACTTCTGATGTGGATAGCATTTTGCTATCACTTGTTGTTTTCACTGTACTTTACTATCTTGATGTGCAAGACTTGTTATAATTATTAGGTAAAGAGCACTTTGATAACTTTAAATGTAGTTTAGAATTAAGGAACCACATAGTACATAACAAGGAAGATGAATAGGAACAGAGTCAGTTGAAAGGTCTGGAGATTTGAGTTTTGCAATTTAAGGAGTACAAGTTTGCAAAATTTAATCACATAATCTTGTAATTTTTTACTTTTTCAGTATATACGTGGACTGTCTGCATCAACAATAGCTCTAGACTCGATGGATCTGATCACTATTGTAATTCCTCCTGCATTACCGATGGCCATGACGGTAAGAGACTGTCATGTTATTTTTGTATGCAATATTGATTTAGAATATTACTTGGCATTACTGGACATTACCAGACAATCCCTGCTAGTTGTTATGTTGCAAGTGAAAAGTTACTTTCAATGAGCATGTTTCATCATCTGTTGATAAAAGGGAATACATTCTCATGAAGGAACTTCTCACTTCAAAGGATTCCATCAGCTCACTGCTTCTGGAAGTGGTGCAGCTTGGAAGCTAAAGGAGCCCTTTCAGACAAAGGGGTCCTGTGGCTATATAATTATGGCACTGGTAATATTAAGAATATGAGCCTCCTCTTTGGTGTGTGTTTTGAAAATATGAGCCCCTGCTCTATTTGTGTTTGGTGCTTTTATCCAAAATAAAGAGGAAATTCATGTTTTGCTTGACATAGTAAGCATTCTACCCTCTGCACAGAATTTTTCTCTCCAGGGTCTGATTGTCTTGCAAGACTTGAGAGGAACTCTAGGCTCTCTCTGGGGGTTAGAAATCTCTTAACCTCATGCCTTTCATTGAGGTAATAGCTATCATCTCTCATTGACCACTTATTTGGTCCTTGCAGCTATCTGGCTTAGCCTGGCTCTAACTACTGATTAACCTGCAACCTTCAATTAGTTATGATGTCATTATCTTGCTAGTTGTTGTTAGCTTCCTGTCTCATGATTCTCTGGCTTCCAAATATGTTTGGACATGCTATTCCAGCCAGTTTTCTTCTTTTGGCCTCTGACCTACCATGGATAAGTATCCTTTTCTGATTTTTTTAAGATGTGATGCATTTATGTAGCTGAATTCTTTTATGGGTGTTGCTGGACTCTGCCTACACATGGTCATATCATGTGTGAAAAGTCAACTTCAATGAGGATGTATCATTGCTGCAAAGCAACTTAATTCTATTTTTTGAGAAGGTTGTCTCTAAACCTCCTCCTCTGTGTTGCTATGTCCTCAGGACTAATGTAATTATTCATTCCCAGAAATATGTTTTGAGGTATGAAATATTGTTTCTATGTGTGTCTTGTCCTACAAGCAGTTTTCTGGTTTGTTATTTCTTGCCCTACATTTCTTTTTCTTTTGAAAAATTGTTTCCTTAATTGATGGTGATCACCATCAGGTTGATGTCTGTTTTTCAAGAATTATGAAGCAGGTTGGTATGAAATGGCTTGCAGAATGATGAATCATTGCTGATTGTTTGTGGATAGATTGAAGCCAAGCCAGAAGGCTGCTAGCACCAAATAGGTGGTTAAGAAGGGGTAAAAAGCATTTACCTTACTGGAACACTGGAGGCTAAAAGGTTTCTAACCCACGGGATCCTAGAGACTTTCTCAAGGCAAAACAGGACTCCACCATGGAGAAAAACAGTTTTTCATACCTCAAAACGTATAATTCATTCACCAATATTTGATAATAAGGGAGCTTTGATGATTTCAGCTTTGCATGATTTATCAGCCATGTTATTGGTCAACCCATCATATTAGTCATAATTACAGTAGGACAGTGAACACAAAATTGCTTTGAACAACCAGTTCTTATAGTGACTCATGTAAAAAGTCTTTAGTTTTTAAAACATTTGTAGAACTATGACTTCAGGTCTTCATAGCACAATAGCTCTAAGAATCAACATTTTCATCACTTTGCTCAAATCGACAATGAGTTGTCTCTAGTAGAAGCAACATTGGGAGGAATGTTTCATCATCTTTTGGTTTTAGAGAATTCACATTGATGCTTCCCATTTGTATATCTCTTTATTATTCCATTAATCTTATGTACTTTGCTCTTTGCAAACTGAAGACAGAGCTACTACTCATGGATGACTTAAACAAAATTCCAGTCAATCTTTTTAATACATATTCAAGTTATCCCACAGAACAGATGAAAGTATGGCCTCATTTGCTTACATCCACTCTCTAGATGTCAGGTGTGATATACAAAAAACAAGAGACCCCTATCCATAACCAAGCCCCAGAGACCTTTCTGTGGTTTCTCCCAACCAATTTATATGCCCTGGTTCAGCTTATTGACAACATGTCTTTCCCTGTTGATCACATTGCTCCAGTCGCTCTTTCCCATGCGTGCCTCTCACCCTCCTGCATGTTCAGGCTCTGAGCCTTCAAAGTTTCCCTACATCCTACCACTTTCTCCTTAGTTCCCCCTTTTCTTTATCCTGTCTGCTTCTGATAAGTATACCCTCAAGTCATCCTTTCCTTTCTCATCCTCTCCATATGTCCAGATTGTCAGTTTAACTTCTTTAGCTCTTTCATACATACTCCTCTTACTGCCAGACAGCTGTCTTACCTTATAATTTCTTATTCGATCAACCTTCTTACACTACATTTTGTCCTCAGACATTTCATTTCCAACACATTTATTCTGTTCCTTACATCTTTGTCAAAGGTCCATGTCTCACATCCATACAACACTGATAGGACTACTATATCATGAGAGATAACCATTTTTGCTCCTAAAGACCGTGAACTTTTTTTCCACACAATGCTCATTGTGTCCAAGACCTTTCCCCTCATTTACCCTGTGGCTCACTTCAGCTCATATAGTTCAGTTTGCTACTATGTCCTCTCCCAGATGTTTGAAAGACTTCAATTGCTCCAAATTCCTTCCATTCAAATAACCTTTCTCTTTTTGCTTATAACTTGTCTCTTTTCACTGCTAAACCTGATAAACTTGCTTTTATTTACATTTACTCTCAACTTTCTCAACACCAATTTCTGCAGTTTCTCATTTTAATCCACCACCATCTCTATGTTATTAACAAACAGAACTGACCCACCTCACAGCAGTGGGGGCAGACTGTATACCTACTTTTTGCCCCAAGAACCTTGCATTCACCTCCCTCACCTCCCCTTCCAAGGATGTCACACACTCCTGATACAGATGCACCTTCACCTGGAACCACTTACCCTCTCTCTACCTACTTGCATACATGCCTTACCCTCTTGATGAAAACTTCTCCCTGCTTTTAAAAGCTTTTTTCTCACACCATATATTTGCAGCACTGTTCACATAGTATCTCTATCAACCCTATGATATGCTCTCTTCAGATCCATAAATTCTGCATACAGATCCTTGTTTCTGTACAGTATGTCACACACATTCTTCAGAGGAAATACCTGATGCATGCACCCTTTACAACTCCTGATATCACATTGCGCTTCCCCAGTCTGATGCTCTGTGCATACCTTCAGCCTCTCAGTCACCAGTCTTCCAAACAGCCAAGCCACTATACTCAACATATGTATGTCTTTGTGATTTGAGGATTCAGTTAGGTGCCCCCTTCATTCACAAAATGGCCCTATACAGGCATTCCACCAGTCTTTGGGTACCTTACCATGTTTCATACACACACTGAAAATCTTTAATTAACCAGTCAACAACACAATCACCACCTTTCTTATGAAATTTATCTGTAGTACCATGCACTCCAGCCACTTTCCTGCACATCATCTTACTCATTGCTTTCACTAAGTCTTACCACCACCTTACTTTCCCTGACTTCACTTTTCATACGTCTACATCCAAAACATCCCACATCTGCTACCCTGTCATCAAGCACATTTAACAACCCTGCTTATACCTCCACATCCAAAACATCCCACATTTGCTACCCTGTCATCAAGCACATTGAACAACCGTGCAAAGTACTAATTCCATCTCTTTACCTCTTTGCTTGCCACCATCTCCCTGTTTGCTTTGCTTCCTTCACCAGTTTTCACCTTTGTTTTCTTGTTTTTTCTGTTAACCTTCCAAAACAATTTCTTATTCTCCCTAGAGTTTTCTGATACTTGCTTACCCTAACTCTCATTTGCCATCCTTTTCCGCCCCTATTCTTTCCTCTTGACCACATTCTGCTTTATCTTGTACATTTCCATATCACATGCACTCTTTGCATATAATGCCCATTCACCCCTCATTCATTTTTCAGTAGCAACATAATTTTCTCATTCTACCACTCACTGCCCTATCTTACCTGCCCTTCTCCCACTTTCTGTAAGCCACACACTTCTCTTCCTTATGCAGACAGTGCTTCCCTAAACACCTACCATTCCTCATCCACTCCTCTAACTTCATATCTCTCACCTTTTGTCATTCTACAATCCAGTCAAAGTATACAACAGAATTACATGAGCTTGTGTCAGTTTAAAAGTGAGGGAGTTGGTACTTGAGTGCCAGGAGTGGGAGAGAAAGAGAGGAGGGTAGAAAAGAGACCTAGTTCAACAGAATATTGCACATCAAAATGCAAAAGAAAGTAGAGATGCCGTGTGAGAGCAAAGATGGGCACTAAAGCGATAATCCAATAACAATTATCAGTTAATTTTTTAATTGGACTATTATTGTTAGTTAACTTCTATAACCGTTATCGGACCAGTTAAATTTCGATAACTTGATCTTTTAGTCTGATAAAGTCCATTAATTTTTTGTCCAATAAAATTTTTATCTTTTTAGGTTTTTTAGGTTGTTCAGTATAATTGTTATTCTTTGCTGTTAATTCTGTTTCTTGTAACAGGAAAGTTTAAACTACAATTTTTTGTACGATTGATATACTTCGTTGTTCATTTTGTTTGTTGTCATTTAATTGTATATATGATATGTCACGTTTTATATGAATAAAATATATAGCTTAGATATATTTTTTATATATATATATATATATATTTTTTTTTTTTTCCAAAAGAAGGAACAGAGAAGAGGGCCAGGTGAGATATTCCCTCAAAGACCCAGTCCTCTGTTCTTAACGCTACCTCGCTATCGTGGGAAATGGCGAATAGTATGAAAGAAAAGAAAGAAAATATTGTTCATTTGTTTTGTTGGGGTGAAGAGAGTGGTGAGGGTAAGTGAGCTTGGGAAGGAGACTTGTGTGAGGAAGTACCAAAAGAGACTGAGTACAAAATGGAAAAAGGTGAGAACAAAGGACGTAAGGTGAGTGGGGGAGGTATGGGATGTATTTAGGGAAGCAGTGAGGGCTTGCGCAAAAGATGCTTGTGGCATGAGAAGCGTGGGAGGTGGGCAGATCAGAAAGGGTAGTGAGTGGTGGGATCAAGAAGTAAGATTATTAGTGAAAGAGAAGAGAGAGGCATTTGGACAATTTTTGCAGGGAAATAATGCAAATGAGTGGGAGATGTATAAAAGAAAGAGGCAGGAGGTCAAGAGAAAGGTGCAAGAGGTGAAAAAGAGGGAAAATGAGAGTTGGGGTTAGAGAGTACCATTAAATTTTAGGGAAAATAAAGAGATGTTCTGGAAGGAGGTAAATAAAGTGTGTAAGACATGGGAACAAATGAGAACTTCAGTGAAGGGGGCTAATGGGGAGGTGATAACAAGTAGTGGTGATGTAAGAAGGAGATGGAGTATTTTGAAGGTTTGTTGAATGTGTTTGATGATAGAGTGGCAGATATAGGGTGTTTTGGTCGAGGTGGTGTGTAAAGTGAGAGGGTTAGGGAGAATGATTTGGTAAACAGAGAAGAGGTAGTAAAAGATTTGCGGAAGATGAAAGCCTGCAAGGCAGCGGGTTTGGATGGTATTGCTGTGTAATTTATTAAAAAAGGGGGTGACTGTATTGTTGACTGGTTGGTAAGGTTATTTACTGTATGTATGACTCATGGTGAGGTGCCTGAGGATTGGAGGAATGCTTGCACAGTGCCATTGTACAAAGGCAAAGGGGATAAAAGTGAGTGCTCAAATTACAGAGGTATAACTTTGTTGAGTATTCCTGGGAAATTATATGGGAGGGTATTGATTTAGAGGGTGAAGGCATGTACAGAGCATCAGATTGGGGAAGAGCAGTATGGTTTCAGAAGTGGTAGAGGATGTGTGGATCAGGTGTTTGCTTTGAAGAATGTATGCAAGAAATACTTCAAAAAGCAAATGGATTTGTATGTAGCATTTATGGATCTGGAGAAGGCATATGATAGAGTTGATAGAGATGCTCTGTGGAAGTTATTAAGAATATATGGTGTGGGAGGTAAGTTGTTAGAAGTAGTGAAGAGTTTTTATCGAGGATGTAAGGCATGTGTACGTGTGGGAAGAGAGGAAAGTGATCGGTTCTCAGTGAATGTTGGTTTGCGGCAGGGGTGCGTGATGTCTCCATGATTGTTTGATTTGTTTATGGATGGGGTTGTTAGGGAGGTGAATGCAAGAGTTTTGGAAAGAGGGGCAAGTATGCCGTCTGTTGTAGATGAGAGAGCTTGAGAAGTGGGTCAGTTGTTGTTCACTGATAATACAGCGCTAGTGGCTGCTTTGGGTGAGAAACTGCAGGAAGCTGGTGACTGAGTTTGGTAAAGTGTGTGAAAGAAGAAAGCTGAGAGTAAATGTGTTTGGTTATAAGGTACAGTAGGGTTGAGGGTCAGGTCAATTGGGAGGTAAGTTTGAATGGAGAAAAACTGGAGGAAGTGAAGTGTTTTAGATATCTAGGAGAGGATTTGGCAGCGGATGGAACCATGGAAGTGGGAGTGAATCATAGGGTGGGGGAGGGGGCAAAAGTTCTAGGAGCGTTGAAAAATGTGTGGAAGTCAAGAACATTATCTCGGAAAGCAAAAATGGGTATGTTTAAAGGAATAGGGGTTCCAACAATGTTATATGGTTTGCGAGGCGTGGGCTATAGATAGAGTTGGGCGGAGGAGGGTGGATGTGCTGGAAATGAGATGTTTGAGGACAATATGTGGTGTTAGGTGGTTTGATCGAGTAAGTAATGAAAGGGTAAGAGAGATGTGTGGTAATAAAAAGAGTGTGGTTGAGAGAGCAGAAGAGAGTGTTTTGAAATGGCTTGGTCACATGGAGATAATGAGTGAGGAAAGATTGACAAAGAGGATATTTTTGTCAGAGGTTGAGGGAACGAGGAGAAGTGGGAGACCAAATTGTAGGTGGAAAGATGGAGTGAAGAAGATTTTGAGTGATTGTAGCCTGAACATGCCGGAGGGTGAAAGGTGTGCAAGGAATAGAGTGAATTGGAACGATGTGGTATACCAAGGTCGACATGCTGTCAGTGGATTGAACCAGGGTGTGTGAAGCGTCTGTGGGGCCTGGATGTGGAAAGGGAGCTGTGGTTTCAGTGAATTATACATGACAGATAGAGACTGAGTGTGAATGAACGTGGCCTTTGTTGTCTTTTCCTAGCACTACCTTGTGCGCATGCGGGGGGAGGGGGTTGTTATTTCATGTGTAGCGGGGTGGCGATGGGAATGAATAGTGGCAGACAGTATGAATTATGTACATGTGTATATATGTATATGCCTGTATGTGTATATATATATATGTATACCTTGAGATGTATGGGTATGTATATTTGCGTGTGTGGACGTGTATGTATATACATGTGTATGTGGGTGAGTTGGGCCATTCTTTCGTCTGTTTCCTTGCACCACCTCACTAATGCAGGAGACAGCGACAAAGCAAAACAAATAAATAAATATTGTTTTGTATGTCCAACATAGTCATGCAATGATTAATTTTCATTATTTCTGTATAGGGATGAAAATCACATATGTAAAATAATACAAGCAAATATTAAGAACAGATTAATCTTTGCCTTACATTTTATTTTAGTCATAAATCAACCACCATACACACCATTACTAACTCCCTCCCGGACCCCGGTTCTAACTTCTCCAGTCCCCTTTCCTTTCCCTCCCCTATACTGTTCCTGTACTGAACAGGTACAATGCAAGGTTACAAATGGAAGCGGACATATCCATGGATCTTGTTGGTTCACAGTTGCCAATTATCTGGTGGGGGGGGGGGGGAGAATTCTATTAAGATTGATAAACTTTGTAAATATATTGTGTAACGCTAAATGATATACTTTAAAAAGGACAGATATAGGCTGTTCTTTTTTTTTCTCAAAATAAAAAAGGACAACCAGATCTACAAAAGAACAGATTGTTCTTAAAAGGACAGACCTAGCAATCCTTTAATTTTTATTATTTATCTTTATTATTATATCATAATTTCACCTTTTTTTTCAGAATAGGTAGATAGGATTATAACTTCAGTCATACATTAAATAGGGTTGCAGGCCTAATGACCTTCCTCATAGGTCGATGGCCGTAAAACCCAACATCCATCCATCCATCCTTTCACATACTGTGGATTCAGCTGTATCAGCAGTAGCCAGTAACGCTGTTCTGTATCATCGTCAACTTGACAGTGTTCCGTTCTCTAACTTCTCTCTTACGGTCTTGTCTCTACAAGTTAATTTACAACAGTACAAGACTACAATGGACCATGGCCCATGGAACACCAAGACGAAGATCTCAGTATTGAGATTGCCTCTGTCTCAGGCACTTCTGAGTCTCAGCCTGACTCTGTGTGTAGCAGAGACTTCCCAGCCATCTGACAGCCAGGTCAACACCAGCCAGGACCAGGAGCCTTTCCTAAAACCCCTAGCACCACCTGGAGCACTACTTCAAGCTCAGCCATCAGGACAAGGACAACAACAAGATACTCAATTTTGAGTGCCAAAAATTCCTTGTCATTAGCGACAGCAGTGTGCTGTCACTGCCATACATGCCTAATGACCTCTTTGCTGGGTGGAGGGCTGCTAGCTCAAGTACCAATATCAAGCAGAAGGCCAGGAAACTTGTTGACACCTGGCTGGACACTGATGGGAAGGAGGGCATGGCTGACTCTGACTTCATGGAGATATTCACCAACATCCTCTTGAAGTACGACATGCCTATTCCATCCTCTACCACTGTGGAATGGCTTTTCTCTCTCAGCAAGGACATCCTAAGGCCCAAGAGGTCAAGACTGTCTGCTGGACCTAACTTTGAGAAGTTAGTCTTCCTGAAGGGCATCCTGCACATAGTGTGTGACTCATAGACTCTAAAAAGACTCATTGTCATTATGTGATTATTATATCATCATAAGTCATCAGTTATTAGTAATTACTTATTTTTTACATTTTGAGTTGACTAATTGCTAATTCTGAGCTTGTATATAAAAATTTTACCATATGGTATGCATAATAGTTTGATAAATGTACTTAAATTTCTAACTCATCTTTCAGTTCCTGCTGTAATAATTATCTGGTAAATTAGAATTAAGTTCATTGTATTGGTTTGGTTATAAGAGTTTCAAAACTAAATTTTTTAATGAAAATTTAAGAAATTATGAATCAGAAAGTTGCAAAACTTGTAGGAAATGATTACTTAATGTTGGATTAGCATGAATAAGCATTCTCTATGGGTTTTAAAACTTTCTTCTTTGTTTTCTAAAATTTTTATTAAAACGTTATCATTATTGGATTATCGTTACCTTCCCATAACTAGATGTTAGAATTATCGGGTTATCGATATCGGACTTAAAAATTAGGGTTATTGGATTATCGTTATTGGTTAATTTTTAAGTTATCAGTGCCCAACACTGGTGAAGAGCACATGAAAGGCCATTAATGATTGAAAAGATGTGAAATAGCAAAAGACATGTGCAACAAAATCAGCAAAGAATAGCAGAAGAATAGACATAGAAAATGAAACCATTAGTTATTTTAGATACATTAGGAGTTATTCATCAATAGAAGGACAAATGATTAGGCTAAAGGACTAGAGATATGGTCACAAACATTGAAAGACATTCTGAGCAGTTCACTGAAAAGTTTCAGACTGTTATCTCAGTTGACGATACATTATCCTCAATATTGCCTACGATGAAGTACTTAGTACTTTTGATAAGATTATGCCAGAAGTCAGGGCTAGCATGTAGTGCTCACTGCAGGAAAATCAAGAGTTATGAAGAATGTGATGGATGAGTTGCATGTTGTGAAACATAATGTGTGAGATGGAGAGATTGCATGTTTTTGGACTGAATGCCAGAGGCCCACATTTAGGTGGAGAAAAAAAAAAAAAGGTGGCCACCAAGGCTAAAGGAGTGAAAAGCAACAGCCACAAAAGTGCTGGCTCACTGGACAGCTATCTCTAACCCTTATGATACTGAGGTGGGTAAGCACTAGTCAGTGACTGCGTACCTCCTCAGGAGAGATCGTGGATTTAAAGGAAATGATTACACAAGATATAAACTAACTCTTGAAGGATCTAGATCTATTTATGTAGTGCAGTCCTGATGGTATATTTCTGTCTGTATTCAAAAATTGTAAAAGCACTAGATAGGCCACTTGAGATGTTTTTTAAGAATGGGAGATTGATTGATTTAGTGGAAGTGGAGGAGAGCAAATGTCACAGTGTAAGAGTAAGTTTCTTTCTTTCTTCTTTCATACTATTTGCCATTTCCTGCGTTAGCGAGGTAACGTTAAGAACAGAGGACTGAGCCTTTGAGGGAATATCCTCACCTGGTCCCCTTCTCTGTTCCTTCTTTTGGAAAATTAATAAAAACGAATAAAAACGAGAGGAGAGGATTTCCAGCCCCCCCGCTCCCGAGAGTAAGTTTCATGTTTAGTTATTTTATATCCTTAATCATATTCCCAATGTTTAATGCTGTTGTCTGTGTTTAATGTATGTTAATAGTATTGATTGAAAGGGTATGTTACTGTTTTTAAAGGTTTGTTTCCATATTTTTTTAGAATAATTTTTTTTTTTTTTTTGCTTTGTCGCTGTCTCCCGCGTTTGCGAGGTAGCGCAAGGAAACAGACGAAAGAAATGGCCCAACCCACCCCCATACACATGTATATACATACGTCCACACACGCAAATATACATACCTACACAGCTTTCCATGGTTTACCCCAGACGCTTCACATGCCCTGATTCAATCCACTGACAGCACGTCAACCCTGGTATACCACATCGATCCAATTCACTCTATTCCTTGCCCTCCTTTCACCCTCCTGCATGTTCAGGCCCCGATCACACAAAATCTTTTTCACTCCATCTTTCTACCTCCAATTTGGTCTCCCACTTCTCCTCGTTCCCTCCACCTCCGACACATATATCCTCTTGGTCAATCTTTCCTCACTCATTCTCTCCATGTGCCCAAACCATTTCAAAACACCCTCTTCTGCTCTCTCTACCACGCTCTTTTTATTTCCACACATCTCTCTTACCCTTACGTTACTTACTCGATCAAACCACCTCACACCACACATTGTCCTCAAACATCTCATTTCCAGCACATCCATCCTCCTGCGCACAACTCTATCCATAGCCCACGCCTCGCAACCATATAACATTGATGGAACCACTATTCCTTCAAACATACCCATTTTTGCTTTCCGAGATAATGTTCTCGACTTCCACACATTCTTCAAGGCTCCCAGGATTTTCGCCCCCTCCCCCACCCTGTGATCCACTTCCGCTTCCATGGTTCCATCCGCTGCCAGATCCACTCCCAGATATCTAAAACACTTTACTTCCTCCAGTTTTTCTCCATTCAAACTTACCTCCCAATTGACTTGACCCTCAACCCTACTGTACCTAATAACCTTGCTCTTATTCACATTTACTCTTAACTTTCTTCTTTCACACACTTTACCAAACTCAGTCACCAGCTTCTGCCGTTTCTCACATGAATCAGCCACCAGCGCTGTATCATCAGCGAACAACAACTGACTCACTTCCCAAGCTCTCTCATCCCCAACAGACTTCATACTTGCCCCTCTTTCCAAAACTCTTGCATTCACCTCCCTAACAACCCCATCCATAAACAAATTAAACAACCATGGAGACATCACGCACCCCTGCCGCAAACCTACATTCACCGAGAACCAATCACTTTCCTCTCTTCCTACACGTACACATGCCTTACATCCTCGATAAAAACTTTTCACTGCTTCTAACAACTTGCCTCCCACACCATATATTCTTAATACCTTCCACAGAGCATCTCTATCAACTCTATCATATGCCTTCTCCAGATCCATAAATGCTACATACAAATCCATTTGCTTTTCTAAGTATTTCTCACATACATTCTTCAAAGCAAACACCTGATCCACACATCCTCTACCACTTCTGAAACCACACTGCTCTTCCCCAATCTGATGCTCTGTACATGCCTTCACCCTCTCAATCAATACCCTCCCATATAATTTACCAGGAATACTCAACAAACTTATCCCTCTGTAATTTGAGCACTCACTCTTATCCCCTTTGCCTTTGTACAATGGCACTATGCACGCATTCCGCCAATCCTCAGGCACCTCACCATGAGTCATACATACATTAAATAACCTTACCAACCAGTCAACATTATAGTCACCCCCTTTTTTTTTATAAATTCCACTGCAATACCATCCAAACCTGCTGCCTTGCCGGCTTTCATCTTCCGCAAAGCTTTTACTACCTCTTCTCTGTTTACCAAATCATTTTCCCTAACCCTCTCACTTTGCACACCACCTCGACCAAAACACCCTATATCTGCCACTCTATCATCAAACACATTCAACAAACCTTCAAAATACTCACTCCATCTCTTTCTCACATCACCACTACTTGTTATCACCTCCCCATTTGTGCCCTTCACTGAAGTTCCCATTTGCTCCCTTGTCTTATGCACTTTATTTACCTCCATCCAAAACATCTTTTTATTCTCCCTAAAGTTTAATGATACTCTCTCACCCCAACTCTCATTTGCCCTCTTTTTCACCTCTTGCACCTTTCTCTTGACCTCCTGTCTCTTTCTTGTATACATCTCCCACTCAATTGCATTTTTTCCCTGCAAAAATCATCCAAATGCCTCTCTCTTCTCTTTCACTAATAATCTTACTTCTTCATCCCACCACTCACTACCCTTTCTAATCAACCCACCTCCCACTCTTCTCATGCCACAAGCATCTTTTGTGCAATCCATCACTGATTCCCTGAATACATCCCATTCCTCCCCCACTCGCCTTACTTCCATTGTTCTCACCTTTTTCCATTCTGTACTCAGTCTCTCCTGGTACTTCCTCACACAAGTCTCCTTCCCAAGCTCACTTACTCTCACCACCCTCTTCACCCCAACATTCACTCTTCTTTTCTGAAAACCCCTACAAATCTTCACCTTAGCCTCCACAAGATAATGATCAGACATCCCTCCAGTTGCACCTCTCAGCACATTTACATCCAAAAGTCTCTCTTTCGCGCGCCTGTCAATTAACACGTAATCCAATAACGCTCTCTGGCCATCTCTCCTACTTACATACATATACTTATGTATATCTCGCTTTTTAAACCAGGTATTCCCAATCACCAGTCCTTTTTCAGCACATAAATCTACAAGCTCTTCACCATTTCCATTTACAACACTGAACACCCCATGTATACCAATTATTCCCTCAACTGCCACATTACTCACCTTTGCATTCAAATCACCCATCACTATAACCCGGTCTCGTGCATTATTTTTCAAAATAATATTTACTGATTTTCTATTATCTTATCCTCAGGTTGGAATCTTGTATGCTCTTCAGAGGCTGAAGAATCAGAAAATCTTTTGCATTTCCCCACGCTCCATCAACATATCAGGAGTCCTGAACTGCATTTGTTTTGATAAGGTACAAAGTTAATTGTGAAAGACTAAATTTATGAGTTCCATGAAGAACTAACCTGGTTAGAACACTTTGAATTATATATTGGTGTTTACCTCTGTGTATGGTATTAGACAGTCTTGATAAACAAATTGAAGTACATGTATTTCTGACTTTTTTGAGCCCAATTGCTTCCCTCAACTCAGCCAGGTAATGTCAGGAGCAATTGAACAGTGGCTTCATTTGCACAGATCCACTCTCTAGCTCTTATATATTATGTACCAAAATCACAGTCCACCATCCTCAGTCAGACCCCACACACAGTTGCAAAGTTTACCTTGACTGCTCCATATTCCCTGCTTCAGCCCATCAACAGATTTTTTTTTTTATTAATGTTGAAGGCTCCAGTCATGGACAAAAGTCTACATCAAGATTGGGCCCTAATTAATATACAGAGAAAATTATTGTTGACTGGTTGGTAAGGTTATTTAATGTATGTATGACTCATGGTGAGGTGCCTGAGGATTGGCGGAATGCGTGCATAGTGCCATTGTACAAAGGCAAAGGGGATAAGAGTGAGTGCTCAAATTACAGAGGTATAAGTTTGTTGAGTATTCCTGGTAAATTATATGGGAGGGTATTGATCGAGAGGGTGAAGGCATGTACAGAGCATCAGATTGGGGAAGAGCAGTGCGGTTTCAGAAGTGGTAGAGGATGTGTGGATCAGGTGTTTGCTTTGAAGAATGTATGTGAGAAATACTTAGAAAAGCAAATGGATTTGTATGTAGCATTTATGGATCTGGAGAAGGCATATGATAGAGTTGATAGAGATGCTCTGTGGAAGGTATTAAGAATATATGGTGTGGGAGGCAAGTTGTTAGAAGCAGTGAAAAGTTTTTATCGAGGATGTAAGGCATGTGTACGTGTAGGAAGAGAGGAAAGTGATTGGTTCTCAGTGAATGTAGGTTTGCGGCAGGGGTGTGTGATGTCTCCATGGTTGTTTAATTTGTTTATGGATGGGGTTGTAAGGGAGGTAAATGCAAGAGTCCTGGAAAGAGGGGCAAGTATGAAGTCTGTTGGGGATGAGAGAGCTTGGGAAGTGAGTCAGTTGTTGTTCGCTGATGATACAGCGCTGGTGGCTGATTCATGTGAGAAACTGCAGAAGTTGGTGACTGAGTTTGGTAAAGTGTGTGGAAGAAGAAAGTTGAGAGTAAATGTGAATAAGAGCAAGGTTATTAGGTACAGTAGGGGTGAGGGTCAAGTCAATTGGGAGGTGAGTTTGAATGGAGAAAAACTGGAGGAAGTGAAGTGTTTTAGAATATCTGGGAGTGGATCTGTCAGCGGATGGAACCATGGAAGCGGAAGTGGATCATAGGGTGGGGGAGGGGGCGAAAATTTTGGGAGCCTTGAAAAATGTGTGGAAGTCGAGAACATTATCTCGGAAAGCGAAAATGGGTATGTTTGAGGGAATAGTGGTTCCAACAATGTTGTATGGTTGCGAGGCGTGGGCTATGGATAGAGGTGTGCGCAGGAGGATGGATGTGCTGGAAATGAGATGTTTGAGGACAATGTGTGGTGTGAGGTGGTTTGATCGAGTAAGTAACGTAAGGGTAAGAGAGATGTGTGGAAATAAAAAGAGCGTGGTTGAGAGAGCAGAAGAGGGTGTTTTGAAATGGTTTGGGCACATGGAGAGAATGAGTGAGGAGAGATTGACCAAGAGGATATATGTGTCGGAGGTGGAGGGAACGAGGAGAAGAGGGAGACCAAATTGGAGGTGGAAAGATGGAGTGAAAAAGATTTTGTGTGATCGGGGCCTGAACATGCAGGAGGGTGAAAGGAGGGCAAGGAATAGAGTGAATTGGAGTCATGTGGTATACAGGGGTTGACGTGCTGTCAGTGGATTGAATCAAGGCATGTGAAGCGTCTGGGGTAAACCATGGAAAGCTGTGTAGGTATGTATATTTGCGTGTGTGGACGTGTGTATGTACATGTGTATGGGGGGGGGGGGGAGGTTGGGCCATTTCTTTCGTCTGTTTCCTTGCGCTACCTCGCAAACGCGGGAGACAGCGACAAAGTAAAAAAAAAAAAAAAAAAAAAAAAAAAAAAGAAAAGAAAAGAGGATGTAAGGCATGTGTACGTGTAGGAAGAGAGGAAAGTGATTGGTTCTCAGTGAATGTAGGTTTGCGGCAGGGGTGTGTGATGTCTCCATGGTTGTTTAATTTGTTTATGGATGGGGTTGTTAGGGAGGTAAATGCAAGAGTCTTGGAAAGAGGGGCAAGTATGAAGTCTGTTGGGGATGAGAGAGCTTGGGAAGTGAGTCAGTTGTTGTTCGCTGATGATACAGCGCTGGTGGCGGATTCATGTGAGAAACTGCAGAAGCTGGTGACGGAGTTTGGTAAAGTGTGTGGAAGAAGAAAGTTAAGAGTAAATGTGAATAAGAGCAAGGTTATTAGGTACAGTAGGGTTGAGGGTCAAGTCAATTGGGAGGTGAGTTTGAATGGAGAAAAACTGGAGGAAGTGAAGTGTTTTAGATATCTGGGAGTGGATCTGTCAGCGGATGGAACCATGGAAGCGGAAGTGGATCATAGGGTGGGGGAGGGGGCGAAAATTTTGGGAGCCTTGAAAAATGTGTGGAAGTCGAGAACATTATCCCGGAAAGCAAAAATGGGTATGTTTGAAGGAATAGTAGTTCCAACAATGTTGTATGGTTGCGAGGCGTGGGCTATGGATAGAGTTGTGCGCAGGAGGATGGATGTGCTGGAAATGAGATGTTTGAGGACAATGTGTGGTGTGAGGTGGTTTGATCGAGTAAGTAACGTAAGGGTGAGAGAGAT
Source organism: Panulirus ornatus (assembly GCF_036320965.1). Classification (NCBI taxonomy): domain Eukaryota; kingdom Metazoa; phylum Arthropoda; class Malacostraca; order Decapoda; family Palinuridae; genus Panulirus; species Panulirus ornatus. The sequence continues at coordinate 50,838,940 of NC_092243.1, forward strand.
GTGTGGAAATAAAAAGAGCGTGGTTGAGAGAGCAGAAGAGGGTGTTTTGAAATGGTTTGGGCACATGGAGAGAATGAGTGAGGAAAGATTGACCAAGAGGATATATGTGTCGGAGGTGGAGGGAACGAGGAGAAGAGGGAGACCAAATTGGAGGTGGAAAGATGGAGTGAAGAGGATTTTGTGTGATCGGGGCCTGAACATGCAGGAGGGTGAAAGGAGGGCAAGGAATAGAGTGAATTGGAGCGATGTGGTATACAGGGGTTGACGTGCTGTCAGTGGATTGAATCAAGGCATGTGAAGCGTCCGGGGTAAACCATGGAAAGCTGTGTAGGTATGTATATTTGCGTGTGTGGACGTGTGTATGTACATGTGTATGGGGAGGGTTGGGCCATTTCTTTCGTCTGTTTCCTTGCGCTACCTCGCAAATGCGGGAGACAGCGACAAAGTATAAAAAAAAAAAAAAAAAAAAAAAAAAAAAAAAAAAAAAAAAAGACAAGGGAAAGTATTTATGAGTTTTTACGAAAATGGAAAACCTATCCTCTGAAATGTGCTAGGTCATAGTTATTGGGAGAGACTTGAGAAGGTAGAGAGTTCCAAAGCTTCAGCATGTGGGGAAAGAATGGCCCACCCTTGAGTTTCTGTTGGCCACACAATAATCGTGTGATGCAGCAGCTTGCCGAGTATTGCATGGTCTAGCCAGTGGTTTGGGCACACAAGCAGCTTGCTCTCAGGAGCAAAAACCAAAGTAATACCTATAGAAGAGGGGGAAGTGAACCAACACTGCAGTGTAAGGCAAAAGGGTCAAGTTTTGAAGTTAGCATGGGACGTTTTATAAGGCAGAATGTTTTCAACTCAACTCTGTCAAGAAAGGAAGCAGAGCTAAAACCACCCCAATGTAAGAACAGTACTATGTACAAGGACAAATCAATCCCTTGTATAGATGGAGCAACTGTTCAGAAGAGAAGCTTCATCATTTAAACAGGACACCCAGTTTCTTAGAGCAGACTCAGCTATTCCTGTTACACAGGGTTTCCAAGAAAGAGTGAATGTTACAGTAATTCCAGGTATGTTCATTGAGTCATGAGTTGGAATTACAGAACTCTCAAAGGGGAGACAAGAGTTGTGAGGAGTTTTTGGTAGAGAGATGGGTACAAATTGGGTCTTGGTGTCATTAGATATAACAAGATTTTGTGTACTCCACTGAGATATCCTGTCCAAGTCTGAGTTTATTGAGGAAGCTGTGTCAAGACGAGATGCAGATTGAGTGAGAGAAGAGGGAGCAAAATTTAAGGATGTGGATGAATGCATTGCTGATTCGTCAGTGTATGAGTGCATTGGATTATTTACTTAGGAGAGGAAATCATTGAAAAATAGGAGAAAAAGTGTAGGGGGCAGAACCTTAAGGTCACAGCTGTTGATGGTGAAAAGTGGGAAGGCTGATCCATCAACTGCTACATAGATAGATCAGCCAGAGAGGAAGCTGTATATGAAGGAACAAAGTGAGGGAGGGAAGCCAAAAGAAGGGAGCTTAGAGATGAGACCCCAATGCCACACCCTGTCAAAAGCCTTAGATATATCAAGGATAACTACACATAACTCCCCAAAATCTTTCAGGGATGATGACCAGATAGTAGTAAGATAGGAAAGAATATCACCAGTGGATCTCACCTTACAGAAGCCATACTGGTGATTAGAGAGGAGAATGTGATTTTCAATGTATTTAAGGATATGGGAGTTGAGGATGGATTCAAAGACTTTGGAAATGGTAGATGTCAAAGCAATAGGACGATAGTTTGAGGGGTCAGAATGGTCACCGTTCTTTGGGATGGGATGCATCAATGCATGCTTCTAAGGAGAAGGAAAAGTTTAGTTTTTAAACAGAAATATAACAGACAAGCAAGTGCAGGCACAAGTTCAGAGGCACGCTCTTTGAGTACAAGGGAATGGATGCCATCAGAAGCCTTGCTTATGTCCAGAGAGAGAAGCACTTTTTGGACAGTCCAAAAAGAGAATATGGGAAGAGGCATAGGATTAGTATAAGGGGAGCATCAGGGGGTGAAGGAATTTTAGAGTCATCTAAGTTGGAGTTACAGGAACCCCATTATCTTTTTTCAGACTGTCCAAAAAAGATCTTCTCTCTCTGGACACAAGAAAGGCTTATGATCGTAATGACATCCATCCCTGTGTACTGGAAGGGTGTGCCTCTGAGCTTCCACCTGTGCTTGCTCATCTGTTCCATTTCTGTTTAAAAACCAAAACTTTTCTTTCTTGGAAACATGCATTAATGTATGCCATCACTAAGAAGGGTGATCATTCTGACCCCTCTAACTATCATCCTATTGCTTCAACATCCACCATTTCCAAAGTCTTTGAATCCCTCCTCAACTCCCATTCCTTAGATACCTTGAAAGTCACAGTCTTCTCTCTGATCACCAGTATGGTTTCTGTAAGGTGAGATCCACTGGTGATATTCTTTCCTGTCATACTAATGTCTGATCGTCATTCCAGAATCATGTATAGTTGCCCTTGACATATTCAAAGCTTTTGACTGGGTGTGGCATTGGGGTCTCATCTCTAAACTCCCCTCTTTTGGCTTCTCTCCCTCACTTTCCTCATTCATATCTAGCTTCCTTTTTTGCCAGTCATATCTTTATGGTTGTTGATGGATCAGCCTCCCCTCATTTCTTCATCAACACCATTGTCCCTCAAGCTTCAGTCCTGTTCCCTACACTTTATATTGGGTTCATTAAATTGAGGATTAACTGTACTTGGTATTACTGCAACATCCACTCTCTCTTGGAAATCCCATATACTGGAATAGCACATCTGCCTCTAAAAAACTGGGTGTCCTACTTTAATGTCAAAACTTCTTTTCATCTGAACAATTACTTCTTTTATACAAAGGATTGATTCATCCTTGTATAGAGTACTGCTGTCACATCTCAGATGGCTCTAGTTCTGCATCCTTACTAGACAGAATTGAGTCAAAAGTAGTCTAATTCATAAACTGTTCCAAGCTAAATTCCAAACTTGATGCTCTTGCCCTACGATGCAGTGTTGGTTCACTTTCCCTCTTCCATAGGTATTACTTTGGTTTTTGCTCCTGAGAGCTGGCTGCCTTTGTGCCCCCAGCAAAAGGTAGACCATGCAATACTTAGCAAGCTGCTGCATCATATGATTACTGTGTGGCAATGGACAACTCATGGTTCAGCTGTTTTGATAACTGCCTATTTCCTTACATGTTTAAGCTTTGAAACACTCTACCTTCTCATGTCTTTCCCATTAGCTATGACCTGGTCCTTTTTATAAGACAGGTTTTTCGCTTCCTCCAAAATTTGTAAGTACTTTCCCTTGTCTTTTCTTTTTCAATTTCATAATTCTGTATATTTCAATAAAGGCCCAACCTTGATGTGAACTTTTGTCCATGACTGGAGTCTTCAACATAAAAGTATTGGGATGAGAAATTTAAGTAGCAAGTGAAAGAGAGAAGAGAGGTGTATGGGGCACTATATACAAGGAAGTAGTTCGAGTGACTGGAAAATGTACAGGAGAAAGCAGCAGGAGGTTCTGAAGATGTGAAGCCTGATAAAAAAGGGCAATGAGAGTTGGGATGAGCAATTATCAGCAAACTTTCAGGTGAAAAAGAATATGTTTTAGAAAGTGGATAATAGTTTGAAGAAGACAAGAGGACAAATGAGAAAATCAGTAAAGGGGCAAATAGGGAAGTGATATTAGGTAGAGATGAGGTGAAGAGTTGTTGATTTTGTTTAATGATAGGGTGGCAGATGTGTGTTGTTTGGGTTTAGGGAGTTATGCAAAGTGAGTTAGTCATAGCAAGTGGTTTGATGAAAAGGGAAGAGGTGGTAAAAGCTATGCATAAGATGAATTGTGGCAAGGGAGGTAGAGTGGAAGGTATTGCAGTTGAATTTCTTAAGAAAAGTGGTAACTGTTGTTCAGTGGGTAGTGTGGGTGTTCAGTGTGTGTATAGATCCTGGTGGGGTGCGTAAGGATTGGCATAGTTGCAAGGGGGATAGAGGTTGCCTTTGCCATCTCGGCTAAAAAAGAAAAAAAGTCCAGGAGGAAGGTGTAGGTGCTGAAAAAGAGAGCAAATGAGAGTTGGGGTGAGCAAGTATCAGCAACCATGAGGGAGAATATGATGTTTTGGAAGTTGGTTATAGTGTGAGAAAAACAAAAGAACAAATGGAAACATCAGTGAAGGGGGAAATGGGGAAGTGGTAACAAGCAGTGATGAGGTGAAGAGGAGATGGAGTGATTACTCTGAAGGATTGTCGTATGTGTTTGATGATATGGGTGGCAAATGTAGGGTACTTGGTTTGGGTAGGTATGTTAACCGAGAGACTCATGACAAGTGGTTCGGTGAAAGGAGAAAAGGTGGTGAAAGCTCGAATTAGACAGTATGAAATGTGGCAAGGCAGCTGAAATGGATGGTAATTCAGTTGAATTTCCAAAGAAAGGGGGCGACTGTTTTGTTGATTGGTTAGTTAGGATTTTTAGTGTATGTATGTATGTATGTGAGAGGGTTAGGGAAAATGATTTGGTAAACAGAGAAGAGGTAGTAAAAGCTTTGTGGAAGATGAAAGCCGGCAAGGCAGCAGGTTTGGATGGTATTGCAGTGGAATTTATTAAAAAAGGGGGTGACTGTATTGTTGACTGGTTGGTAAGGTTATTTAATGTATGTATGACTCATGGTGAGGTGCCTGAGGATTGGTGGAATGCGTGCATAGTGCCATTGTACAAAGGCAAAGGGGATAAGAGTGAGGGCTCAAATTACAGAGGTATAAGTTTGTTGAGTATTCCTGGTAAATTATATGGGAGGGTATTGATTGAGAGGGTGAAGGCATGTACAGAGCATCAGATTGGGGAAGAGCAGTGTGGTTTCAGAAGTGGTAGAGGATGTGTGGATCAGGTGTTTGCTTTGAAGAATGTATGTGAGAAATACTTAGAAAAGCAAATGGATTTGTATGTAGCATTTATGGATCTGGAGAAGGCATATGATAGAGTTGATAGAGATGCTCTGTGGAAGGTATTAAGAATATATGGTGTGGGAGGCAAGTTGTTAGAAGTAGTGAAAAGTTTTTATCGAGGATGTAAGGCATGTGTACGTGTAGGAAGAGAGGAAAGTGATTGGTTCTCAGTGAATGTAGGTTTGCGGCAGGGGTGTGTGATGTCTCCATGGTTGTTTAATTTGTTTATGGATGGGGTTGTTAGGGAGGTAAATGCAAGAGTTTTGGAAAGAGGGGCAAGTATGAAGTCTGTTGGGGATGAGAGAGCTTGGGAAGTGAGTCAGTTGTAGTTTGCTGATGATACAGCGCTGGTGGCTGATTCATGTGAGAAACTGCAGAAGCTGGTGACTGAGTTTGGTAAAGTGTGTGAAAGAAGAAAGTTAAGAGTAAATGTGAATAAGAGCAAGCTTATTAGGTACAGTAGGGTTGAGGGTCAAGTCAATTGGGAGGTGAGTTTGAATGGAGAAAAACTGGAGGAAGTGAAGTGTTTTAGATATCTGGGAGTGGATCTGGCAGCGGATGGAACCATGGAAGCGGAAGTGGATCATAGGGTGGGGGAGGGGGCGAAAATTCTGGAAGCCTTGAAGAATGTGTGGAAGTCGAGAACATTATCTCGGAAAGCAAAATTGGGTATGTTTGAAGGAACAGTGGTTCCAACAATGTTATATGGTTGCGAGGCGTGGGCTATGGATAGAGTGGTGCGCAGGAGGATGGATGTGCTGGAAATGAGATGTTTGAGGACAATGTGTGGTGTGAGGTGGTTTGATCGAGTAAGTAACGTAAGGGTAAGAGAGATGTGTGGAAATAAAAAGAGCGTGGTTGAGAGAGCAGAAGAGGGTGTTTTGAAATGGTTTGGGCACATGGAGAGAATGAGTGAGGAAAGATTGACCAAGAGGATATATGTGTCGGAGGTGGAGGGAACGAGGAGAAGAGGGAGACCAAATTGGAGGTGGAAAGATGGAGTGAAGAAGATTTTGTGTGATCGGGGCCTGAACATGCAGGAGGGTGAAAGGAGGGTAAGGAATAGAGTGAATTGGAGCGATGTGGTATACCGGGGTTGACGTGCTGTCAGTGGATTGAATCAGGGCATGTGAAGCGTCTGGGGTAAACCATGGAAAGCTGTGTAGGTATGTATATTTGCGTGTGTGGACGTATGTATATACATGTGTATGGGGGTGGGTTGGGCCATTTCTTTCGTCTGTTTCCTTGCGCTACCTCGCAAACGCGGGAGACAGAAAAAAAAAAAAAAAGTTTGTTGAGTATTCCTGGTAAATTATATGGGAGGGTATTGATTGAGAGGGTGAAGGCATGTACAGAGCATCAGATTGGGGAAGAGCAGTGTGGTTTCAGAAGTGGTAGAGGATGTGTGGATCAGGTGTTTGCTTTGAAGAATGTATGTGAGAAATACTTAGAAAAGCAAATGGATTTGTATGAAGCATTTATGGATCTGGAGAAGGCATATGATAGAGTTGATAGAGATGCTCTGTGGAAGGTATTAAGAATATATGGTGTGGGAGGCAAGTTGTTAGAAGCAGTGAAAAGTTTTTATCGAGGATGTAAGGCATGTGTACGGGTAGGAAGAGAGGAAAGTGATTGGTTCTCAGTGAATGTAGGTTTGCGGCAGGGGTGTGTGATGTCTCCATGGTTGTTTAATTTGTTTATGGATGGGATTGTTAGGGAGGTGAATGCAAGAGTTTTGGAAAGAGGGGCAAGTATGAAGTCTGTTGGGGATGAGAGAGCTTGGGAAGTGAGTCAGTTGTTGTTCGCTGATGATACAGCGCTGGTGGCTGATTCATGTGAGAAACTGCAGAAGCTGGTGACTGAGTTTAGTAAAGTGTGTGAAAGAAGAAAGTTAAGAGTAAATGTGAATAAGAGCAAGGTTATTAGGTATAGTAGGGTTGAGGGTCAAGTCAATTGGGAGGTAAGTTTGAATGGAGAAAAACTGGAGGAAGTGAAGTGTTTTAGATATCTGGGAGTGGATCTGGCAGCGGATGGAACCATGGAAGCGGAAGTGGATCATAGGGTGGGGGAGGGGGCGAAAATTCTGGGAGCCTTGAAGAATGTGTGGAAGTCGAGAACATTATCTCGGAAAGCAAAAATGGGTATGTTTGAAGGAATAGTGGTTCCAACAATGTTGTATGGTTGTGAGGCGTGGGCTATGGATAGAGTTGTTCGCAGGAGGATGGATGTGCTGGAAATGAGATGTTTGAGGACAATGTGTGGTGTGAGGTGGTTTGATCGAGTAAGTAACGCAAGGGTAAGAGAGATGTGTGGAAATAAAAAGAGCGTGGTTGAGAGAGCAGAAGAGGGTGTTTTGAAGTGGTTTGGGCACATGGAGAGAATGAGTGAGAAAGATTGACCAAGAGGATATATGTGTCGGAGGTGGAGGGAACGAGGAGAAGAGGGAGACCAAATTGGAGGTGGAAAGATGGAGTGAAAAAGATTTTGTGTGATCAGGGCCTGAACATGCAGGAGGGTGAAAGGAGGGCAAGGAATAGAGTGAATTGGAGCGATGTGGTATACTGGGGTTGACGTGCTGTCAGTGGATTGAATCAAGGCATGTGAAGCGTCTGGGGTAAACCATGGAAAGCTGTGTAGGTATGTTTATTTGCGTGTGTGGACGTATGTATATACATGTGTATGGGGGTGGGTTGGGCCATTTCTTTCGTCTGTTTCCTTACGCTACCTCACAAACGCGGGAGACAGCGACAAAGCAAAAAAAAAAAAAAAAAATATATGGATGATGGTGAAGTGCTTGCACATTAGCAGAATGCATGTATAAGACCATTGTATAGAGGCATGGGGCACAAAGATGAGTGCTTGAATTACAGAGGTATTGATTTGGTAAGCTTTATGGATGAGTGATTATTGAGAGGATGGTGGCAAACACAGAACATCAGACAGGGGAAGGAACAGAGTTATTTCAAGTGAGATGGGGAATTGTAAATCAAGTACTTGCTTTAAAGAATATGTGTGGGGAAATACTTGAGAGCAACAGATTTTTTTGTGACATTTATGGATCAGGAGAGAACATATGATAGGGTTGATAGAGATGCTTTGTAGAAGATGTTATGAATATATTGTGTGGGAGGAAAGCTTATCTAAATCAATGAGGAAATTTTGTAAAGAGAGTAAGGCCTGCATGCAAGTGGGTTGAGAGAAGGGTGAGTGGTTCCGGGTAAAGGTGGGTATGCTGCAGGCATGCATGATGTCACAATGGTTTTTTAATTTATGTATGGATGGGGTAATGAGGGAGTTCAATGCAAGATCCTTGGATGGAGGAATAGGTATGCAGTCTGTTGAGGGTTAGGGACCTGGGAGGTGAGTCGGTTCTTTTGCTGATGATATGGTGCTGGTGACAGATTCGATTGAGAAACTGCAGGTGTTGCCTAAGTTTGGAACAGTATATGGAAGAATACAGTTGAGAGTGAACATGAATAAGGCAGTTATTATGTTCAGCATTAAAAAGTGAGAGGTTATTTGGAGTGTGGGATTGAATGGTGAGAACTTGGAGGAAATGGAATTATTTAGATACCTGGGAGTAGATTTGGAAGAAAGTAGTGCTATGGGAACTGAAGTGAGCCATAGGGTGGATGAGGGAGCAAGGGATTTGGGTGCATATATGAGTGTGTAGAAAGAGAGTTTACTGTCCTTAAGGGTGGAGATTGGTGTATTTGATAGTAAACGATAGGATCAATGTGTAGGAAATGAAAAGTTTGAGGACAATATTTGGTGTAAGGAAAGTTAATCAAATAAGACATGATATGGTAAGAGAGAGTGTAAGGAAAGTTAATCAGATAAGACATGAGAAGGTAAGAGAGAGATGTGATAGTATGAGGAGCATATAGGAGAGAGCTGAAGAAGTTGTGCTGAAATGGTTTGGACATATGGAGAGGGTGAGTGAGGAAAGATGAATATGAAGGTATACAAGTCAGAAGTGGAGAGAAAAAGGAAAAGGGGAACCAAGGAGGAGGTTGAAGGATGGAGTGAAAGATTCTTTGAAGGCTTAGGCCTGAACATGCAGGAGGGTACAAAGTGTGCAGGGAATAGAGCAAATTGGAGTGATGTATTTTACAGGGGAATATGTGCTGTCAGTGGGCTGATCCAGGTCATATCAAGCAGTCGAGGGAAACCATTGAAGGGTCTAAGGGCATGATTGTGGATGTGGGCTCTGATTTTATTAAGTATGTATTTGTATACATATTTATTATACAATGTTGTATGGTTGCGAGGTGTGGGCTAGGGATCGAGTTGTGCGCAGGAGGGTGGATGTGTTGGAAATGAGATGTTTGAGGACAATATGTGGTGTGAGGTGGTTTGATCGAGTAAGTAATGTAAGGGTAAGAGAGATGTGTGGAAATAAAAAGAGTGTGGTTGAGAGAGCAGAAGAGGGTGTTTTGAAATGGTTTGGGCACATGGAGAGAATGAGTGAGGAAAGATTGGCCAAGAGGATATATGTGTCGGAGGTGGAGGGAACGAGGAGAAGTGGGAGACCAAATTGGAGGTTAAAAGTTGGAGTGAAAAAGATTTTGAGTGATTGGGGCCTGAATATGCAGGAGGGTGAAAGGCGGGCAAGGAATAGAGTGAATTGGATCGATGTGGTATACCAGGGTCGATGTGCTGTCAATGGATTGAATCAGGGCATGTGAAGCGTCTGGGGTAAACCATGGAAAGTTCTGTGGGGCCTGGATGTGGAAAGGGAGCTGTGGTTTCGGGCATTATTACATGACAGCTAGAGACTGAGTGTGAACGAATGGGGCCTTTGTTGTCTTTTCCTAGCGCTACCTTGAACACATGAGGGGGGAGGGGGATGTTATTCCATGTGTGGCGAGGTGGCGATGGGAATAAATAAAGGCAGACAGTATGAATTATGTACGTGTGTATATATGTATATGTCTGTGTGTGTATATATATGTGTACATTGAGATGTATAGGTATGTATATTTGCGGGTGTGGACGTGTATGTATATACATGTGTATGGGGGTGGGTTGGGCCATTTCTTTCGTCTGTTTCCTTGTGCTACCTCGCAAACACGGGAGACAGCGACAAAGCAAAATAATAATAAAAAAAAGATAATTTATTATTGATAATGTGGGTAAAAATGAAAGTAGATTGTGAGATATGAGTGAGCATTAGTGCTTATGCACCTAGCCATGAGAAGAATGATTAAGAGGCAAGGGTTTTAGGAGCTACTAAGTGAGTGATGTTATTAGTTTTGATGAGAGAGTCTGGGTATTAGTTATGGGTGATTTTATAATGTGAACAGGCTTGGGTTATTCAGTAAGGTGAACGAAAATGGTGAACAGCTTTTGGAGTTATGTTCTGAAAAAGGAGTGGTGACTGGAAATTACTGGTTTAAAAATAAATGTATGTGGATGAACAGGAAAGATGATCAGTTGGCATGATTAAATTATGTTACTTTTTGAAAGGCATACAAAAGAGAGACTGGTGGATTTGAATGTGATGAGAGGGACAGCTGGTGGGATGTCTGATCATTATGTGATGGAAGCAAGGGTGAAGATGGTAAAGAGGAAATGATATGGGTTAGAAGAGGGTGGTGAAAGTATAGGAGCTTGGAAGAGGTATTTGTTTGAAGAAATACTAGGAGGGATTGAATTAAGAATGGCAAAACATGGAAGTAAACAAAGCTAGGGGAGTGCATGAGGAAAGAAAGGTATTTAGGGAAGCAGATGCTGGCCAGTGCAGAAGTGTGTAGCATGTGGAAGATGGGAGGTAGGAAGATGAGAAAAGGTAGAGTGGTGGGATGATGATTTAAGGTTGTTAGTGTGAAAAAGGTGTTTGAGTGGTACTAGGGTCAGAGAAGTATGTTAAGAGAATGAGAGTCATGCCAAGTTGTTTGGTGAAGAGAGAAGTGGTGAAAGCCTTGCATAAGATGAAATGTGGCTAGATGGTTAGAGTGATTGGTATTGCAGTTGAATTTCTTAAGAAAGAGGGAAGTCTGTTGTTAACTGGTTAATTAAGATTTTTGATGTATGAATGGATCATGGTGAGGTGCCTGAAGATTGGCAGAATGCTTTTATTGTGCCAGTGTATAAAGGCAAAGGGGCTAAAGTAACAGATGTAAAAGTTTTTCAGGTATAGCTGGTAAGTTGTATGGAAGAGTGGTGACTGAGAGGCTGGTAGCATGCAGAGAATATCAGAATGAGGAGGAATTATATGGTTTCAGCTATGGTAGAGAATGTATGGATCAGGTGTTTGCTTTGTAGAATGTGGGAGACAAATATTTGGAGAAGCAGAGGGATTTGTGTGTGACATTTATGGATCTGGAGAAAACATAGGGTTACTAGAGATATTTTGAGGAAGGTACTATAAATATATGGTATGGGAAGAAAATGTTTGAAGCAGTGGGAAGTTTTTATTAAGAGAGGAAGGCAGTTATGTGTGTAGAAAAGAGAGGAGAGTGAGTGATTCTAGGTGAAGGTAGGTCTTTGGCAGGGGTGTCCGATGTTGCCATGCCTGTTTAATTTGATGATGGATAGGGTGGTGAGGGAGGTAAATGCAGGGACCTTGGTGAGAGGGGCAGGTACGGAGTCCAGAGGGTGTGAAGGGATTTGGGAAGCGAGTCAGTTGTTGTTCATTGATGACATGGCATTGGTGGCAGATTCAAGTGAGAAAATGCACAAGTTGGTGACTGTGTTTAGGAGAGTGTATGAAAGGGAGAAGGTGAAAGTAGATATCATTTAAAAGACAGTGTGTGAAAGGGAGAAGGTGAGAGTAGATATCAATAAAAACAAGGTTATTAGGTTTTGTTGTGCAAAGAGACAGGTTAATTAGGATGTGCATGTCTGAATGGAAAAAACTTGAAGTGAATTATTTTTGATACATGGGAATAGATATGGCAGTGAATGGAGCCATGGGAATATGGAGAGTCATAGGGTGGATGAAGGGACAAAGGTTCTGGGAGCATTGAAGAAAATGTTGAAAGAGAAGTCTGTCTGGGAGGCAAGGCAAGCATGGTTATGTTTAAAGGATTAGTAGTCCTATCAGTGTTGTGTAGATAAATGGTATGGGCTGTAGAAGAAAGTGTGTTTTGGAGGGTGAATGTGTTGGAAATTAAATGTTTGAGGCCAATTTCTGGCCTGTTGAGGGTTGATCAATCAAGTATTGAAAGGTAAGAGAGGGATGTGATAATGAGAGTACGCTAGTCAACAAATATTTTTCCCATGGAAAAAATATAGTTTTTTTTTATGTATTTTTGCATGCTGAATCCAAATGTTTTCAGAATTTCTTGTATCACCCATGGTTTTTTTTTGTTCCAGCGTAGTCTCCTATTATGTTTAACAAAAATGCTTTTTTCATTGTTTATGAAGTGCAATAGCTTTTTTTAAAGGAAAAGCCTTGATAAAAGTCATCAGGGGCCAGCAGAAACATGACTGGAAATGTTGGGACATTCAAACAGTGCCCACTCCTGAGTAGCAGTTCTCTGTCAGTTGCAGGCTAGAACTAAATTTTTCTCCCTTAAAGATGGTCTGTGTTATTCTGTTAAGGAGGCACTTGACCACGAATATAACACAGATGAGTGGTGCTTGTTTATTGACTCACCAAAAGTAAGCTTGAAAGTGGTTCTTTTCCACAAAGGAAATAAGTTCCCATCTGTTCCTGTGGCTTGCACAGCTAACATGAAGGAATTGTATGATAACACGAAGCTTCTCTTTCAAAAAATTAAGTATGGGGGCTTTAAGTGGAATGTATGCGGTGACCTAAAGGTCGTGGATTTTTACTCGGGAATGCAACTTGGTTACACAAAGTTCTGTTGTTTCTTCTTTGAGTGAGACATCACTCGCTCCATGGAAGAAGAATGTTATCAATCCTCCTCTTGTTGATCCTAAGAAAATTTATCTGCCTCCTTTGCACATTAAGCTCAGGTTGATGAAGAACTTCATCAAAGGTATGGATAAAACTGCCATGGATTCAATTATTTTGAAAAGTGAATTCCAAAGAATTGAAGCAAAAATCAAAGAGAGTATTTTTGTAGGATCATAGATCATGGAACTGCTTTGAGATGAAAAGTTCAATGAAGAGCTAAATGAAGTTGAAGAAACTTCATGGCTGTCATTTAAGAAAGCTTGCAAAAATTTTATGGAGAATCACAAATCAATAAACTACTGTGATGTTTTAAAAGATCTGTTAACTTCATATAAAGCTCTGGCATGCAATGTGAGTCTAAGAATCCACTTTTTGGACTCGCACTTAGACTTTTTCTTGGAAAATCTTGGGGCAGCCAGTCATGAGTATGGTGAAAGATTTCACCAGGACATTTTGGACATGGAAAAGTGGTACCAAGGAAAGTGGAGCCCCCTCTATGTTGGCAGATTACTGCTGGACACTAAAGAGGGATGATCCTGAGGCCAAATATAGCTGAAGTTGGTGACTGAGTTTGGTAAAGTAAGTGACAGAAGAAAGCTGAGAGTAAATATGAATAAGAGCAAGGTTATTAGGTTCAGTAGGGTTGAGGGACAAGTTAAATGGTAGGTAACTTTGAATGGAGAAAAACTGGAGGAAGTGAAATGTTTTAGATGTCTGGATTTAGCAGCGGATGGAATCATGGAAGCGGAAGTGAGTCACAAGATGGGGTAGGGGGCAAAGGTTCTAGGAGCATTGAAGAATGTGTGGAAGGCGAGAACGTTTTCTCAAAGAGCAAAAATGGGTATGTTTGAAGAAATAGTGGTTCCAACAATGTATTATGGTTGTGAGGCATAGCCTATAGATAGGGTTGTGCAGAGGAGGGTGGATGTGTTGGAAATGAAATGTTTGAGGACAGTATGTGGTGTGAGGTGGTTTGATCGAGTAAGCAATGAAAGGGTAAGAGAAATGTGTGGTAGTAAAAAGGGTGTGGTTGAGAGAGCAGAAGAGAGTGCATTAAAATGGTTTGGTCACATGGAGAGAATGAGTGAGGGAAGATTGACAAAGAGGATATATGCGTCAAAGGTGGGCAGATTAGAAAGGGTAGTGAGGGGTGGGATGAAGAGAAGAGAGAGGCATTTGAACGATTTTTGTGGGGAAATAGTGCAAATGACTGGGAGATGTATAAAAGAAAGAGGAAGGAGGTCAAATGACTGGGAGATGTATAAAAGAAAGAGGTAGGAGGTCAAGAGAAAGGTGCAAGAAGTGAAAAAGAGGGCAAATGAGAGTTGGGGTGAAAGAGTATCATTAAATTTTAGGGAGAATACAAAGATGTTTTGGAAGGAGGTAAATAAAGTGCATAAGACAAGAGAACTAATGGGAACATCGATGAAGGGGGCTAATGGGAAGGTAATAACAAGTAGTGATGAAGTGAGTATTTTAAAGGTTTGTTGAATGTTTGATGATAGAGTGGCAGATATAGGGTGTTTTTGTCAAGGTGGTGTGCGAAGTGAGAGGGTCAGGAAGAATGGTTTGGTAAACAGAGAAGAGGTATTGAAAGCTTTGCGGAAGATAAAAACTAGCAAGATGGAATTCATTAAAATAGGGGATGACTGTGTTGTTGACTTGTTGGTGAGGATATTCAGTGTATGTATGATTCATGGTGAAGTGCCTGAGGATTGGCAGAATGCATGCATAGTGCCATTGTACAAAGGCAAAGGGGATAAAGGTGAGTGTTCAAATTACAGAGGTATAAGTTTGTTGAGTATTCCTGGGAAATTATATGGGAGGGTAATGATTGAGAGGGTGAAGGCATGTACAGAGCATCAGATTGGGGAAGAGCAGTGTGGTTTCAGAAGTGGTAGAGGATGTATGGATCAGGTGTTTGCTTTGAAGAATGTATGCGAGAAATACTTAGAAAAACAAATGCATTTGTATGTAGCATTTATGGATCAGGAGAAGGCATATGATAAGAGTTGATAGAGATACTCTGTGGAAGGTATGCAGGAGGGTAAAAGGAGGGCAAGGAATAGAGTGAATTGGATCGATGTGGTATACCGGGGTTAACGTGTTGTCAATGGATTGAATCAGGGCATGTGAAGCGTCTGGGGTAAACCATAGAAAGTTGTGTGGGGCCTGGATGTGGAAAGGGAGCTGTGGTTTCGGGCATTATTGCGTGGCAGCTAGAGACTGAGTGTGAACGAATGGGGCCTTTGTTGTCTTTTCCTAGTGCTACCTCGCACACATGAGGGGGAGGGGGAAGGTATTCCATGTGTGGCGAGGTGGCGATGGGAGTGAATGGGGGCAGTGTGAATTGTGTGCATGGGTATATATGTATGTGTCTGTGTATGTATATATATGTGTACATTGAGATGTATAGGTATGTATATTTGCGTGTGTGGACGTGTGTGTGTATACATTGTGTATGGGGGTGGGTTGGGCCATTTCTTTCGTCTGTTTCCTTGCGCTACCTCGCAAACGCGGGAGACAGCGACTAAGCAAAGTAATAATAATAATAATATATATATATATATATATATATATATATATATATATATATATATATATATATATATATATATATGCCCAAACAAGCGCATATACATACATATATGTACACATACACAGATATATACATATATACACTTGTGCATATTCATACTTGCTTGCCTTCATTCATTCCTGTCGCTATCCCACCCCACAGGAAGCAGCATCGTTACCCGCTGCTTCAGCGAAGTAGTGCTAGGAAAACAGACAAAAAAGGCCACATTCGTTCACTTTCAGTCTCTAGCTGTCATGTGTAATGCACTGAAACCACAGCTCCCTATCCACATCCAGGCCCCACAGACCTTTCCACGGTTTATCCCAGACACTTTAGAAGCCCTGGTTCAGTGCATTGACAGCATGTCAACCCCGGTATACTTCATCACTCCAGATCACTCTGTCCCATGCATTCCTTTCTCTCTCATGAATGTTCTGGCCCCAATCACAAAGTCTTTTACATTCCATTCCTCCATCTCCAATGTGGTCACCCCATTCTCTGTGTTCCTCCCACTGCTGACACATATATCCTCTTTTCAACCTTTCCTCACTCATTCTCTCCATGTCTTGAAGTTATTACTTATATATTCTATTGATTAATTGCCGCTGCCTGTGTTAGCAAGGTAACACCAGGAAACAAACAGAGACCCGTCCACTCACATACACATACATATACATACTTGTTCCTATGAGTCCACGGGGAAAATGGAACATAAGTTCCCAAGTGATGTGATTATTACACGAAAATACACTTGGGAACTTATCGTGTTTCATTTTCCCCATGGACTCATGGGAATATCTTGATCACGCGCAAAATTGTGATCCTTTCCATACATACATGTGCATACTTGTACACAATGTTATACATGCATACACATTGGAAAGGATTGCAATTTTGCGCGATCAAGTATATTCCTGTAAGTCCACGGGGAAAATAAAACGCGATAAGTTCTCAAGTGCACTTTCGTGTAATAATCACATCAGGGTAGACACAAAAGATAAATATAAGTCAGTTGATGTACAACGAAAATACGTAGCTAGGACGCCATTTGATAAACATGCAATTGTTCAAGACAGACAACGAGCGTATCATAAATTTATTATGTGGACAAGAAGGGGGATTGTTTAGAATATTTATCAACAATAAAGTTATCCAATTTGTATAGACTTACACTTATATTGATGGTATAATTCTATGTATATTTGATAATAGAATATTCAGTGATATTTCTAGTGGTACTGGAGTTAGAGTTAATAACTGAGATGGCATTACTGCAGTATTGACTGGATTAGTGAAGGTCTATACAAATTGGTTAACTTTATTATTGATAAAGTTTGTAAGTAATTTACCTTGTCCACATAATAAGTTATGATACGCTCGTTGTCTGTCTTGAACAACTGCATGTTTACCAAATGGCGTCCAAGCTACGTCTCTTCGTTGTATATCAACTGACTGATATATTTCTCTATTGTGTCTACCCTGATGTGATTATTACACGAAAGTGCTCTTGGGAATTTATTGTGTTTCATTCTCTCCGAGGATTCATAGGAATGTATACACATGTACATATTCATACTTGATTGCCTTTATCCAGTCTCAGTGCCACCCCGCCTCATAGGAAATGGCATCGCCACCCCACTGCGTCAGCGAGGTAGCACCAGGAAATGTACAATGGCCATATCCACTCATCCATTCTCCAACTGTCTTGTGTAATGCTCAGAAACCACAGCTCCCTATCCACCACATCCAGGCCCCTCAGATCTTTCTATGGTTTATTATACTTATTAATATTGTTTAGGTTTCTAAAAGGGGAAACAAGAAGGGGTCATGCTCATCCTCCTCAAAGGCTCAGATTGGGGTGTCTAAATGTGTGTGGATGTAACCAAGATGAGAAAAAAGGAGAGATATGTAGTGTGTTTGAGGAAAGGAACCTGGATGGTTTGGCTATTAAATGAAAAGAAACTCGAGGGTAAAGGGGAAGAGTGGTTCGGGAATGTCTTAGGAATAAAGTCAGGGGTTAGAGAGGACAAGAGCAAAGGAAGGAGTAGCACTACTCCTGAAACAGGAGTTGTGGGAGTATGTGATAGAATGTAAGAAAGTAAATTCTAGATTGATATGGGTAAAACTGAAAGTGGATGGTGGAGAGAGATGGTTGATTATTGGTGCCTATGCACCTAGTCATGAAAAGAAAGATCATGAGAGGCAAGTGTTATGGCAGCAGCTGATTGAGTGTGTTAGTAGCTTTGATGCACGAGACCAGGCTATAGTGATGGGTGATTTGAATGCAAAGGTGAATAATGGTGCAGTTTAGGATATGATTGGTGTTAGTGGGGTGTTCAGTGTTGTAAATGGAAATGGTAATGAGCTTGTAGATTTGTGCTGAAAAAGGACTGGTGATTGGGAATACCTGGTTTAAAAAGAGAGATATACGTAAGTATACGTATGTGAGTAGGAGAGATGGCCAGAGAGCATTATTGGATTACATGTTAATTGATAGGCATGTAAAGAGAGACTTTTGGATGTCACTTGTGTGAGGTGCAACTGGAGGATGTCTGATCATTGTCTTGTGGAGGCGAAGGTGAAGATTTGAAGAGGTTTTCAGAAGAAAGAATGTTGGGGAGAAGAGAGTAATGAGAGTAAGTGAGCTTGGAAAGAAGACTTGTGTGAGGAAGCACCAGGAGAGATTAAGTGCAGAATGGCAAAAGGTGAGAGCAAATGATGTAAAGGGAGTGGGGGAGTAATGGATGTATTTAGGGAAGCATTGATGGCTTGTGCAAAAGATGCATGTTGCATGAGAAAGGTAGGAGATAGGCAGATTAGAAAAGGTAGTGAGTGGTGGGATAAAGAAGTAAGATTGTTAATGAAAGAGAGGAGAGAGGCATTTGGATGATTTTTGTAGGGAAGTAGGGCAAATGATTGGATGTATAAATGAAAGCATCGGGAGAGAAAGCATCAAGAGAAAGGTGCAAGAGGTGAAAAAAGAGGGCAAATGAGATTTGGGGTGAGAGTATTTTTGAATTTTAGGGAGAATAAAAAGATGTTTATGAAGGAGGTAAATAAAGTGCATTAGACAAGAGAACAAATGGGAACATTGGTGAAGTGGGCAAATGGGTAGGTAATAACAGGTAGTGATAAAGTGAGGAGATAGAGTGAATATTTTGAAGGTTTGTTGAATGTGTTTGATAAAGTGGTAGCTATTGGGTGTTTTGGTCTGGGTGATGTGCGAAGTGAGAGGGTTAGGGAGAATGGTTTGGTAAACAAAGAAGAGGTAATGAAAGCTTTGTGGAAGATGAAAGCGGGCAAGATGACGGGTATTTATGGTATTGCAGTGGAAGTTATTAAAGATGGGGTTGACTGTGTTGTTGATTGGTTGGTAAGGATATTTAGTGTATGTATGGATCATGGTGAAGTGCCTGAGGATTGGTGGAATGTGTGCATAGTGCCATTGTGCAAAGGCAAAGGGGATAAAGGTGAGTGTTCAAATAATATATATATATATATATATATATATATATATATATATATATATATATATATATATATTGCTTTGTCGCTGTCTCCCGCGTTTACGAGGTAGCGCAAGGAAACAGACGAAAGAATGGCCCAACTCGCCCACATACACATGTATATACATACACGTCCACACACGCAAATATACATACCTATACATCTCAATGTACGCATATATATACACACACAGACATATACATATATACACATGTACATAATTCATACTGTCTGCCTTTATTTGTTCCCATCGCCACCTCGCCACACATGGAATAACAACCCCCTTCCCCCTCATGTGTGCGAGGTAGCGCTAGGAAAGGACACCAAAGGCCCCATTCGTTCACACTCAGTCTCTAGCTGTCATATAATAATGCACCGAAACCACAGCTCCCTTTCCACATCCAGGCCCCACAGAACTTTCCATGGTTTACCCCAGACGCTTCACATGCCCTGGTTCAATCCATTGACAGCATGTCAACCCCGGTATACCACATCGATCCAATTCACTCTATTCCTTGCATGCCTTTCACCCTCCTGCATGTTCAGGCCCCGATCACTCAAAATCTTTTTCCCTCCATCTTTCTACTTCCAATTTAGTCTCCCACTTCTCGTTCCCTCCACCTCTGACACATATATCCTCTTGGTCAATCTTTCCTCACTCTTTCTCTCCATGACCAAACCATCTCAAAACATGTACATGTACATGAATTATGTACATGTGTATATATATATGTATATGCCTGTGTGTATATATATATGTTGTATGCTGAGATGTATAGGTTTGTATAAAACCTATACATGGGAACATCGGTGAAGGCGGTTAATGGGGAGGTAATAACAAGTAGTGGTGATGTGAGGAGATTGAGTGAGTATTTTGAAGATTTGTTGAATATGTTTGATGATAGAGTGGCAGATATAGGGTGTTTTGGTCAAGGTTGTCTGTGAAGTGAGAGGGTTAGGGGGAATGGTTTGGTAAACAGAGAAGAGGTAGTGAAAGCTTTGCGGAAGATGAAACAGCACGTCAACCCCGGTATACCACATCGATCCAATTCACTCTATTCCTTGCACGCCTTTCACCCTGCTGCATATTATATATATAATGTATATATATATATATATATATATATATATATATATATATATATATATATATATACATATATATATATATATGGGAACAAATGGGAACATCGGTGAAGGCGGTTAATGGGGAGGTAATAACAAGTAGTGGTGATGTGAGGCGATTGAGTGAGTATTTTGAAGATTTGTTGAATATGTTAGATGATAGAGTGGCAGATATGGGGTGTTTTGGTCAAGGTTGTCTGTGAAGTGAGAGGGTTAGGGGGAATGGTTTGGTAAACAGAGAAGAGGTAGTGAAAGCTTTGCGGAAGATGAAAGCCACCAAGGCATGGATTTGGATGGTATTGCAGTGGAATTTATTGAAAAAGGGGGTGACTGTATTGTTGACTGGTTGGTAAGGATATTCAGTGTATGTACTTCTCATGGTGAAGTGCCTGAGGATTGGCGGAATGCATGCAAGAAAACAGACGAGAAATGGCCCAACCCAACCACATACACATGTATATACAAAAACACCCACACATGCACATATACATACATACACATTTCAACGTATACTTACATATTCATACACAGATATACATACACTCTCATGTACATACCCATACTTGCTGCCTTCATTTGCTCCCATTGCCACCCCTCCACATACGAACTAGTATCCCCCTCCAGTGAGGCAGCGCAAGGAACAGACAAAAAAGGCCACATTCATTCACACTTAGTGTCTAGCTATTAGTCTCTAGCTATGTGTAATGCACCAAAACCATAGCTCCCTTTCCACATCCAGATCTCATGGACATTTCCATGGTTTACCCCAGACGCTTCACATGTCTTCGTTCAATTCATTCACAGCACGTCGACCCCAGTATACCACATTGTTCCAATTCACTTTATTCCTTCCATGCCTTTCATCCTCCTTTATGTTCAGGCCCTGATTGCTCAAAATCTTTTTCACTCCATCCTTCCACCTCCAATTTGGTCTCCTGCTGCTTCTTCTTCCCTCCCCCTCTGACACATATATTCTCTTTGTCAATCTTTTTTTTACTCATTCTCTCCATGTCTCCAAACCGTTTCTACACACTCTCTTCAGATCTCTCAACCACACTCTTTTTATCACCATACGTCTCTTACCCTTTCATTACTTACTCGATCAAACCACGTCACATTACATGTTGTCCTCAAACATTTAAATTCCGTCACATCCACCCTTCTCTGCACAACATATCTATAACCCATGCCTTGCAGCCATATAACATTGTTGGAACCACTATTCCTTCAAACACCCATTTTTGCTCTATGAGATAACATTGTTGCCTTCTACACACTCTTTATTTATTTATTTATGTATATATTTTATTAAACATGATTGCCATTTCCTGCTTTAGTGAGGTAGTGCCAGGAACCATGGAGCTCCTGCATTTTAGAGAGTAAGCTGCATGCTTATATATATATATGATGATGACCTTTGGAGTGAGAAGGTCTTCGACAAGACTCTTTTCTGTCTGCTGATGATACAGATTTGCTGAAAGTATCTACCTGCTTGTCTGGTTCCATATATATTTATTGATTTTATTTATAATTACCCTATGATCAATTTTGTGGAAGAGTTCTGGTGTTGCTGAGAACTTTCCTAAAGGTTCCTGCAGCTCAAGGCTGCACTATTTCCAGAAGCAAGGAAAGTAGATTCATTTGGGATGAGGAGTGTTCTGCTGAGGTCTTACTTTTCATGATGCAGCCTCACCAGTGGTGACTTCACTCGTGGTGTTATTTCAGTTAGGCAGAGTTTGATAATATTGGTTTCAATTATATTCATAGGTACGTATTTTTGTTTATAGATGTACAGATAGTAGAATAGGTGTAAAAGGAGTGGAAGATTTGTGATAGTATCTAAGTAGAATAAGTAAACTATTCTAATTTACTTATTTGCATATTCCTTAAAGACTGGTACATTGACTGAAGATGGGCTGGATATGAGAGGGGTGGTGTCTGTGTGTCGGTCACCTTGTAGGCAACTGGAATTAAGCCAGATGACTTCTCCAGCCACACTTCCTCATGACCACCTGCTCTATGCCTTGGCAACGTGTCACTCTATCACCATCATCAATTTGCAGCAGGTAATTCTATTTATATTTCATTTATTATACTTTGTCGCTGTCTCCCGCGTTATCGAGGTAGCGTAAGGAAACAGATGAAAGAATGGCCCAACCCACCCACATACAAATTAATATACATACACATCCTCACACGCACATATACATACCTATACATTTCAACGTATACATTTTATTTTATTTTATTTTGCTTTGTTGCTGTCTCCCGTGTTAGCAAGGTAGCCCAAGGAAACAAACGAAAGAATGGCCCAACCCACCCACATACACATGTATATACATACATGTCCACACATGCAAATATATATACCTATACATCTCATCGTATACATATATATACACACATAGACATATACATATATACACATGTACATAATTCATTCTGTCTGCCTTTATTCATTCCCATCACCACCCCGCCACACATGAAATAACAACCCCCTTCCCCCACATGTGCGCAAGGTAACGCTAGGAAAAGACACAAAGGCCACATTCGTTCACACTCAGTTTGTAGCTGTCATGTATAATGCACTGAAACCACAGCTCTCTTTCCACATCCAGGCCCCGCAGAACTTTCCATGGTTTACCCCAGACGCATCACATGCCCTGGTTCAATTCATTGACAGCATGTTGACCCCGGTATACGACATTGTTCCAATTCACTCTATTCCTTGCACGCCTTTCACCCTCCTGCACGTGTACGTGTAGGAAGAGAGAAAAGTGATTGGTTCTCAGTGAATGTAGGTTTGCGGCAGGGGTGTGTGATGTCTCCATGGTTGTTTAATTTGTTTATGGATGGGGTTGTTAGGGAGGTGAATGCAAGAGTTTTGGAAAGAGGGGCAAGTATGAAGTCTGTTGTGGATGAGAGAGCTTGGGAAGTGAGTCAGTTGTTGTTCGCTGATGATACAGTGCTGGTGGCTGATTCATGTGAGAAACTGCAGAAGCTGGTGACTGAGTTTGGTAAAGTGTGTGAAAGAAGAAAGTAAATGTGAATAAGAGCAAGGTTATTAGGTACAGTAGGGTTGAGGGTCAAGTCAATTGGGAGGTAATTTTGAATGGAGAAAAACTGGAGGAAGTAAAGTGTTTTAGATATCTGGGAGTGGATCTGGCAGCAGATGGGACCATGGAAGAGGAAGTGAATCATAGGGTGGGGGAGGGGTGAAAATCCTGGGAGCCTTGAAGAATGTGTGGAAGTCGAGAACATTATCTCGGAAAGCAAAAATGGCTATGTTTGAAGGAATAGTGGTTCCAACAATGTTGTATGGTTGCAAGGCGTGGGCTATGGATAGAGTTGTGCACAGGAGGGTGGATGTGCTGGAAATGAGATGTTTGAGGACAATGTGTGGTGTGAGGTGGTTTGATCAAGTAAGTAACGTAAGGGTAAGAGAGATGTGTGGAAATAAAAAGACCGTGGTTGAGAGAGCAGAAGAGGGTGTTTTGAAATGGTTTGGGCACATGGAGAGAATGAGTGAGGAAAGATTGACCAAGAGGATATATGTGTCGGAGGTGGAGGGAATGAGGAGAAGTGGGAGACCAAATTGGAGGCGGAAAGATGGAGTGAAAAAGATTTTGAGTGATCGGGGCCTGAACATGCAGTAGGGTGAAAGGCGGGCAAGGAATAGAGTGAATTGGATCGATGCGGTATACCATGGTTGATGTGCTGTCAGTGGATTGAATCAGGGCATGTGAAGCGTCTGGGGTAAACCATGGAAAGTTGTGTGGGGCCTGGATGTGGAAAGGGAGCTGTGGTTTCGGGCATTATTGCATGACAGCTAGAGACTGGGTGTGAACGAATGGGGCCTTTGCTGTCTTTTCCTAGCGCTACCTCACACACATAAGGGGGGAGGGGGATGGTATTCCATGTGTGGCGAGGTGGCGATGGGAGTGAATAAAGGCAGACAGTGTGAATTGTGTGCATGGGTATATATGTATGTGTCTGTGTGTGTATATATATATGTGTACATTGAGATGTATAGGTATGTATATTTGCGTGTGTGGACATGTATGTATATACATGTGTATGGGGGTGGGTTGGGCCATTTCTTTCGTCTGTTTCCTTGCGCTACTTCGCAAACGCGGGAGACAGTGACAAAGCAAAATAAATAATATATATTTTTTTTTTTGTTAAATTATTTTTATTATACATAATTGCTGTTTCCTTTGTCAGTACCAGGAAACAGATGAAGAAAGGCCCATCCTTTCATATACACATATATATATACATAAATGCCCACATATGCACATATACATACATATACATATCAACATATACATACATATAAATACACATATACAGACATTACATACATACACATGCACATAGTCATACTTGCTTGCCTTCATCCATTCCTGTTGCTACCCTCCCCCACAGGAAAACAGCATCCCTATCCTCTGCTTTAGTGAGGTAGTGGCAGGAATACAGACAAAATGGCCACATTCATTCATACTCACTCTCTAGCTGTCATATGTAATGCACTGAAACCACAGCTTCCTATCCACATCCAGGCCCCACAGACCTTTCCATGGTTTGCCCTGGATGCTTCACATGCCCTGGTTCAGTCCTTTGACAGCACATCAACCCCAGTATACCACATTATTCCAGTTCACTCTATTCCTTGCACACCTCTCACACTCTTGTATGTTCAGGCCCCGATCGCCGAAAATCTTTTTCACTTCATCCTTCCACCTCCAGTTTGGTCTCCTGCTTCTCCTTGTTCCCTCCACCTCTGAGGATTGACACAAATTCCCTTTATCAATCTCTCCTCACTCATTTTCTCCATATGTCCAAACCCTATTCTGCTCTCCCAACCATACTCTTTTCAATTCCACACATCTCTCTTACCCTTACATTACTTACTTGATCAAACCACCTCAAACCACATTTTGTCTTCAAACATTTCACTTCCAACACATCCACCCTCCTCCACACAACCCTATCTATAGTCCATTCCTCGCAACCATATAACATTGTTGGAACTACTATTCCTTCAAACATACCCTTTCTTGTTCTCCAAGATTACGTTCTCTCTTTCCACACATTCCCCATCGCTCCCAGAATCTTTGTCCCCTCCCCCACCCTGTAACTCACTTTCGCTTCCATAGTTCCATTCACTGCTAAGTCCACTCCCAGGTATCTAAAACACTTCACTTCCTTCAATTTTCCTCCATTCAAACTTACATCCCTGTAAACTTTTCCCTCAACTTGAACCTGATAACCTTGCTCTTATTCACATTTACTCTCAGCTTTCCTCTTTCACACACTTTTCCAAACTCAGTCACCAACCTTTGCATTTTCTCATATGAATCAGCCACTAGAGCTGTATCTTCGGCAAACAGCAACTGACTCACTTCCCAGCCCCGTCATTCACAACAGACTGCATACTTGCCCATCTCCCCAAAACTCTTGCATATATGTCCCTAACCACTCCATCCATTAACAAATTAACAACCATGGGGACATTACATACTCCTGATGCAAACCGACATTCACTGGGAACCAGTCACTCTCCTCTCTTCCTGCTCGTACACATGTCTTGCGTTCGTGGTAGAAACTTTTCACTGCTTCTGGCAACTTACCTCCCACACCATATACTCTTAAGACCTTCTCCAGATCCATCTGTTTTTCTAAGTATTTATCACACATTCTTCAAACACCTGATGTACACATCCTCTACCACTTCTGAAAACTACACTGCTCTTCCTTAATCTAATGCTCTGTACATGCCGTCACCCTCTCAATCAATATCCTCCTATACAATTTCCCAGGAATACTCAACAAACTTATCCTTTTGTAGTTTGAACACTCTCCTTTATCCCCTTTGCACTGTGTGTGCATTCTGCCAGTCCAGAACCTTTGCCCCCTCCCCTCCCTGTGACTCACTTTCGTTTCCATGGTTCCATCCTCTGCTAATTCCTCTTTCAGATACTTAAAACACTTCACTTCCTCCATTTTTTTTCCATTCAAACTTACCTTCCAGTTAACTTGTCCCTCAACCCTACTGAACCTAATAACCTTGCTCTTATTCACATTTACTTTCAACTTTTTTCTTTCACACACTTTACCAAACTCAGTCACCAACTTCTGCAGATTCTCACCCGAATCAGCCACCAGCACTGTATCATCATTGAAGAACAACTGACTCACTTTCCAAGCCCACTCTCCAAAACTCTTACATTCATCTCCCTAACCACCCCATCCATAAACAAGTTAAACACCATGGAGACATCATGCACCCCTGTTGCAAACCAACATTCACTGGGAACCAATCACTTTCCTCTCTTCCTGCTCGTACACTTGCCTTACATCCTTTGTAAAAACTTTTCACTGCTTCAAGCAACTTACCTCCCACACCATATACTCTTTAAACTTCCCACAAAGCAACTTTATCAGCCCTATCATATGCCTTTTCCAGATCCATAAATGCTACATACAAATCCATCTTTTTTTCTATTTCTCAAAGGAAACACCTGATCCACACATCCTCCACCACGTCTGAAACCATACTGCTCTTTCCCAATCTGATGCTGTATACATGCCTTCACCCTCTCAATCAATACCCTCTCATATAATTTCCCAGGAATACTCAGCAAACTTATACCTCTGTGATTTGAACACTCACCTTTATCCCCTTTGCCTTTGTACAATGGCACTGCATGCATTCTGCCAATCCTCAGGCATTTCACCTTGATCCATATATACAGTGAATATCCTTACCAACCAATCAGCAATGTGTATAGAATAGAGTTTTGGGATGTTAATTACATACTACTATGGAATTTACAGTCACACCTATAATATCTTTTTAGCTCCTGAGTTAGATAAGGATTATGACTAAATTGATGTCCATTCTCTTACATTGTACTTAGTCTTTGTAACTCTTTCTGTTTCAGTTATTAATTTTTTGTTGTCTTTTATTAACATGTGCACTACCTTAGTTTTTCATGAATCTATAATTTCCATGATAAAATTATGAATATATTTCTTGGAAGATTCAACAAGAGAAGTAAAAAGTAATTTTTATAGAATTCAGGATGGTACATTTCCATAAGGTAAGAAGATTGCTAGTTAGAAAATAATTTGTGAGTTTGAAACCCTTCAGTAGGCAACTGAAATGTAACTTTGTTATGGGCCTTATCCATTTACTAAGGTTGAATCACTATGTTATTAGTGAATAGGTGGACAATACACTACCATTGCACTGGTGAAATACCAGATTGCTCCATTTTTTAAACTTTAGATTTTTATATGAAAAACAAAATGCAAGAAAGATGTTTGTATTTCTGTCTTTAGTTTATATCTTCCAATAACAGTAAACAACTTAGCCTTTAGAAATCCATCATTTCCTATGAAAATCTTCCTTAACCCTTAATTTCAAATGTATTCACAAGGAGTGTCAATTTTCCAGGAAAATATGAAAATGCTAATTTGGCCCCTTTTTTGCTTTTTTTATCAAGTTATCACTACCTGTAATCATTACAAATATGAAACACGAGGAAGAGTGTTCCATTATTCAAAGGAAGTATGATAACCTCTTCTTTTCTTCCACTGATAGGTCATTCTGGTTGTTAGCTGAGGGCATTTCTGACAGCTTCTGTTGCTCTACCTATCCTTCACTTTTCTGTTCTGCTGGTGCTATAGCTATCTCCTCTACAGTCAAAACAACTCTTTTTGTTTTTTTTCTCCTCTACTCTGTCTTGCATGACTCTAATGTTCCTTCACCTTTGATGCTCCTCTTGATAAGCCTGTGCCCCTCCCTGTAATATCTTTTCAAACTGTCTGAAGATTGCCTCTCTCTGGACACAAGTAAAGCTTATGGACCTGATGGCATCCATCCTTGTAAACTGAGAGTGTGCCTTCGTATTTGAAGCTATGCTTGCCTATCTTTTCCATATCTGTTTAAAACTCAGAATTTTTCTTCTTCATGGTATGTGCATTGGTACATACCATCCCTGTGAAGGGTGATGGTTGTAATCCCTCTAATTACTGTCCTGTTGCTTTTACATCTGCATTTCCAAAAGTCTTTGTATCTCTCCTTAACACCCTTATTCTCAAACATCCTGAATCTCCAGGTTTTCCCAATGATCACCAGTATTGCTTTCATAAAGTGAGATCTACTGGTGATATTCTTCCATATCATTTCTGAAAGTTTTGGGAATCCTGTTTAGTTGCCTTTGATATATCTAAAGCGTTTGACAGGATGTGGCATTGGGATTTTATCTCAAAGCTCCCCTCTTTTGACTCCCTAACTCTGCTCCCTCTTTGGCTGATCTTCCTCTGTGTTATCAATGGATCAGCATCTCTGTGTTTCTGAAGGTTTTGTCCACTCTTCTACACTTTTTCTCCTTTTTATTGATTTTCTTTCATTAAACAACGAAATGGAATCATATGCTGCATTTATCCACAGCCTTTACATCTGATCCTTCTCATGCTTGATTTACATCTTGTTTAAACATAACATCTTCAGTTAACTCAAACTCAGACAGGATATCTCAGTGGGGTAGACAAAATCTGGTTAAGTTGATGCCTCCATGATTCTGTTTCTGTCTGAACCTCAGATTATGGAAATAGCTAAGTCTGCCTCTTAAGTCCTGTTCAAATGTAGAAATTTCTTCTCTTCCAAACAGTTGCTCTGTTTATACAAAGGATTGATCTATTTTTGTATGGAGTACTGCTCTTACATGTGGGGTGGTTCTAGTTCTGCATCCTCACTAAACAGAATTGAATCAAAAGTAGTATGATTTATTGTCTCTCCCAGGCTAACTTTAAAACTTGACCCTCATGTTCTAAACTGCAATGTTGGTTTACTTTCCCGTCTGTGGTATTACTCTGATTTTTGCTCCCTAGAGCTGGCTGTGTGTGTGTACCCATACCATTAGAATGACAACACAATACTTGGCAAGCTGCTGCATCACATGCTTACTATGTGGCTATTGGCTACTCAAAGATGTGCCATTTCGATAACTGTATCTCTCCATGCACATGAAAGTTGTTGAATTCTCTACCCTTTCATGTCTTTTCAAGTAACTGTGACTGGCATCTTTTAAAAGACTTGTTTTTCACTTCCTCTAAAATGCGTGAATATTTTCCTCGTACCCTCTCTCTCTCTCTCTCTCTCTCTTTTATTAATCACTTTCTAGATCAATTAAGGCCCATCCTTGTTGTGGATTTTTGCATGTGACTGGAATCTTTAAACTTTCTCAAGAGTGACAAACTTCTTGTTCCATACATCTGTAAGGGTGATCAAATTGTAAAGGATGCAAAAAGAAATTGGATAGCCAGATTTAAAGGGACACCAAGTAGGGCTGCATTGTCAGCTTGTGAGTACCCATCAGAAATGTTTTTATCATCACTTTATGTCTTCATGCATTTTAATACATTTTACTCATAATGTTGAAGAAACTAAAGAGTACAAGAAAAAAGAAATCACTGGATTCAAAGGAATACGATGCAGCCCTTGTTGGCATCTGATAAATCCTCATCAAAACATCATTTTCTTATCTTTACTTATGTTTATTTATGCATTATGATATATGACACTTTTATGATATAGATGTAGGGACAGATCTGTGGTATGTTAAGGGTACATGTGTATGCAGTGGAATTTATTAAAAAAGGGGGTGACTGTGTTGTTGACTGGTTGGTAAGGATGTTTAATGTATGCATGGCTCATGGTGAAGTGCCTGAGGGTTAGCAGAATGCATGCATAGTGCCATTATACAAAGGCAAAGGGGATAAAGGTGAGTGCTCAAATTACAGAGGTATAAGTTTGTTGAGTATTCTTGGGAAATTATGGGAGGGTATTGATTGAGAGGGTGGAAGCATGTACAGAGCATCAGCTTGGGGAAGAGCAGTGTGGTTTCAGAAGTGGTAGAGGATGTGTGGATCAGGTGTTTGCTTTGAAGAATATATTTGAGAAATACTTAGAAAAACAAATGTATTTGTATGTAGCATTTATGGATCTGGAGAAGGCATATGATAGAGTTGATAGAGATGCTCTGTGGAAGGTATTAAGAATATATGGTGTGGGAAGCAAGTTGCTAGAAGCAGTGAAAAGTTTTTATCGAATATGTAAGGCATGTGTATGAGTAGGAAGAGAGGAAAGTGATTGGTTCCCAGTGAATGTTGGTTTGCGGCAGGGATGTGTGATGTCTCCATGGTTGTTTAATTTGTTTATGGATGGGGTTGTTAGGGAGGTGAATGAAAGAGTTTTGGAGAGAGTGGCAAGTATGCAGTCTGTTGTGGATGAGAGGGCTTGGGAAGTGAGTCAGTTGTTGTTCGCTGATGATACAATGCTGGTGGCTGATTCGGGTGAGAAACTGCAGAAGCTGGTGGTATGGTTGCGAGGCATGGGCTATATGTAAGTTTGTGTGGAGGAGGGTGGATGTGTTGGAAATGAGATGTTTTAGGACAATATGTGGTGTGAGATGGTTTGATCGAGTGAGTAATGAAAGGGTAAGAGAGATGTTTTTTTTTTTTTCCCTACGATTCGCCATTTCCCGCATTTGCGAGGTAGCGTTAAGAACAGAGGACTGGGCCTTAGAGGGAAAATCCTCACCTGGCCCCCTTCTCTGTTTCTTCTTTTGGAAAATTAAAAAAAAAAAAAAAAAAAACGAGAGGGGAGGATTTCCAGCCACCCGCTCCCTCCCCTTTTAGTCGCCTTCTACGACACGCAGGGAATACGTGGGAAGTATTCTTTCTCCCCTATCCCCAGGGTAAGAGAGATGTATGGTAATAAAAAGAGTAGTTGAGAGAGCAGAAGAGGGTGTTTTGAAAAGGTTTGGTCACATGGAGAGAATGAGAGAGGAAAGATTGCCCAAGAGGATATATGTGTCAGAGGTGGAGGGAACGAGGAGAAGTGGGAGACCAAATTGGAGGTGGAAGGATGATGTGAAAAAGATTTTGAGCAATCGGGGCCTGAACATGTAGGAGGGTGAAAGGCGTGCAAGGAATAGAGTGAATTGGAATGATGTGGTATACCAGGGTCGATGTGCTGTCAATGGATTGAACCAGGGCATGTGAAGTGTCTGGGGTAAAGCATGGAAAGTTTTGTGGGGCCTGGATGTGGAAAGGGAGCTGTGGTTTCGGTGCATTATACATAACAGCTAGAGAGTGAGTGTGAACAAATGTGGCCTTTGTTGTCTTTCCTAGCGCTGCCTCGCGCTCATGTGGGGGGAGGGGGTTGTCATTTCATGTGTGGTGGGGTGGTGGCGGGAATGAATAAAGGCAGCAAGTATGAATTTGTACATGTGTATGTATGTACATGTCTGTGTATGTATGTATATGTATACGTTGAAATGTATATGTATGTATATGTGCATTTGTGGACATGTATGCATATACATGTGTGTGGGTGGGTTGGGCCTATTCTTTCATCTTTTTCCTTGTGCTACCTTGCTAATGCGGGAGACAGCGACAAAGTATAATAGATAAATAAATAAATGATATAGATATAATTTTTTTTTTTTTTTTTACTCATTAATTGTTTTATATTCTGCTAAATTTCATTTTTTTACAGGTGGGTGATCCTTTGGACCTAAAAATGTTTGAGAGTACTGGTTGGATTCTGGATGAACCAGGTTTAGATGATACCAATAAATACGATATGATGATGCCATCAGTAGTTCGACCAAGTGCCCCTGATATTGTCATCAGCAGCGAGAATGTAGAGACAGAGGTAAGACAATCAAGAGCTGTAATTTTATCTGAAGGTGAGTAGGTAATGGTTTTGTTGATCTTGGTTGCCATGGTGATAGTGTTTGAGTTGGATGAGTAAGCAGTAGTTTTGTTGACCTTGATTATGGTGGTGATAGTGTGGGAGCTGTCTGTTGATTTTTTGAATAAGCCTACTTTTGGAATCCAAACTTCATTAGTAAAGTTATCATGCCTCTTCTAGCTGACAGGCTTCCAATTGTACTGGAGAGATGGTGTTCAGACACATTTATTGACACATTGTTGTAAGTCAGGGTCACTCTGGGAACAAGAAGTCATTCCATTTTCTTTATCTTCAGTTATCTGTCTTTCTCCCTGCACTTAGGAACCCCAAATTATATAGATTGCTAAGCTTAACCCTTAAGAAACAAGGAGTCCAGTTTGGATACCAAAGTTCTCTTCTGAACAGATGCTTCTTTTGTACTAAAAATCAATCAGTCCTATTATGGAGTAATAGTTATATTTTTGGAGGTTCTGGTTTTACATTCAGTACTTACTAAAGAGAGGCATGTCCATATCAATCCTACCTATCTCAGTCTGATATCAAAACGTGACCTATTTCCCCTACATTGCAGTATTGGTTCACTTTCCCTCTTTTATAGAAATTACTGCTGGCTGCTTGTGTGCCCTCACCATTAGCTAGACCATATGATACCTTGAAATAACTTCATCACATGATTGATGTACAGCTCTTGGCAACTCAAGGTTGGGCCATTGTGATATCTGTTTTCCCCTACTCTATGAAGCTTTGGAACTCTCTGTAACCTGCATCTTTTTAAAATGCATAAGTTATACTTCCTTAAAAACTCTTAAGATACATTTTCTCTTCTTCTTCCTTCTTCTCTCCAGCCCTTTTTTCCTCTCATTTAAGGCTTAGCATCTGTATTGGAGACTTAGACCAATAGAAAAATTGTCGTAAATACATGTCCATTACTTTGAGACTAGGCTTTAGCTGATAGCTAATTATGTACTCATAAATTTTTTCACTGCTAAGAAAAGTTAGATAGGTTTCTTTTTATTATTGAACTATCTTGTAACTGATAAATGTAATTTCAGCCACCATTAGAGCTGGGAATACTGCGGCAGTTTCCATTCTCATCCAGTCTGCAACGTATGTCTGTTATTACCCGCCGCCTTGGTGCTTCAAACTTTGAACTGTATTGTAAAGGTTCTCCAGAGGTAAGTTTATGTGGGTTTTTATCCTAACATTAGCATCTCCTAGTAAATAATATTAGTCATATGTGTTACTCCTCTTTAGTCAGTCATGCATACTTCTGCACAATAATGGCTGTATTAGTTTTTGCCTTTTATATTAAAGTGTGTTAATGATTTTATATTTTAGTCAGTTTTCATCACATGCATCATTCTCTTTAGTTAGAGTTTATAAGTAGATTTATATGTTAATCATATACTTCATTCCTTTTTATTAGAGTTTATAGGTCAATTTATATGTTAGTCAGTTTTCATCACATACATCATTTTTGAGAGATACTGTTGCTTTTGTCTCAAGGCTGTGATTACATTAGTATCTAATGTTGAAGATAGGCATCTGGTTTACCATCTAGTTAGTAAATGCACAGTTATGCACAAGAGTGGGAATAACTACTTGAACACTTTCAATGTCTTTTTAGTTGAGTAAATTAATGGTAAAGTTAAAAGTTAGAATGATTAGCTCAGGGGAAAACTAATGAGATGGTACATCTCTTTGCAGATGATTGCAAGTTTATCACGTTCAGAGACAGTGCCTGTCAACTTCTCTGAAAAGTTGTTGCAATATACGTATCAAGGGTTTCGTGTACTAGCTCTGGCTTGGCGCCCACTTAAGCTGTCTTATCCCAAGGCTCAACGCATCAACCGTGATGAAGTCGAGTGTGACCTAGAATTCCTAGGAATGCTAGTTATGGAGAACAGACTCAAGATAGAAACTACACCAATTATCAGTCAGCTTCACAGTGCAAATATCAGGACAATAATGGTCACAGGTTAGAGAACTAGAATGATTCTCTGTATTGCAACTCTATATTTTACTGTGATTTTGCACATCTTAAGTTTTATATATACTATGTTAGAAAGTACTAATTAGATTATTTGGTGCCTTCACGTGTCTTTGATATGTGGTCCTCTGATTTTCAGTTCTGACTTTGTATGTTACATTCTTTAGTTAATTTTCTATATTGTTTCATATTTGAATAGAGTTGTGCACAGGAGGGTGGATGTGCTGGAAATGAGATGTTTGAGGACAATATGTGGTGTGAGGTGGTTTGATCGAGTAAGTAATGATAGGGTAAGAGAGATGTGTGGAAATAAAAAGAGTGTGGTTGAGAGAGCAGAAGAGGGTGTTTTGAAATGGTTTGGTCACATGGAGAGAATGAGTGAGGAAAGATTGACCAAGAGGATATGTGTGTCAGAGGTGGAGGGAATGAGAAGTGGGAGACCAAATTGTAGGTGGAAAGATGGAGTGAAAAAGATTTTGGGTGATCGGGGCCTGAACATGCAGGAGGGTGAAAGGCGTGCAAGGAATAGAGTGAATTGGAACGATGTGGTATACCGGGGTCGACGTGCTGTCAATGGATTGAGCCAGGGCATGTGAAGTGTCTGGGGTAAACCATGGAAAGTTCTGTGGGGCCTGGATGTGGAAAGGGAGCTGTGGTTTCGGTGCATTATTACATGACAGCTAGAGACTGAGTGTGAACGAAAGTAGCCTTTGTTGTCTTTACCTAGCGCTACCTCGCTCATATGAGGGGGGGAGGGGGTTGTTATTCCATGTGTGGTGAGGTGGCGATGGGAATAGATAAAGACAGACAGTATGAATTATGTACATGTGTATATATGTATATGTCTGTGTGTGTATATAAATGTATACATTGAGATGTATAGGTATGTATATTTGCGTGTGTGGACGTGTATGTATATACATGTGTATGTGTGTGGGTTGGGCCATTCTTTCGTCTGTTTCCTTGCGCTACCTCACTAACACGGGAGACAGCGGCAAAGCAAAATAAATAAATAAATAAATACTCGATCGCCGTTTCCTGCATTAGTGCGATAGCTTCAGGAATAGGCAAAGAAAGGCTGCATCTTTTCACAGACCTTTCCATGGTTTACCTGGATGCTATCAGTCCACTGATAGCTTGTTGACCCCTGTATACCATGTTGTTCCAATTCACTTTTTCCTGTGTATTCTTTTCACACACACACACACACACACACACACGCACACACACACACACACACACACACACACACACACACACACCCGCATGTCCTTTTTCAGTCCATCCTTCCATCTCCATTTTGGTCTCCCCATTCTCCACATGCCCTTCACTTCTTACACATATATCCTCTTTGTCAACCTTGCTTAACTCATTCTCTCCATATGTCCAAACCATTTCAGCACACCCTCTTCAGCTCTCTCAACCACACTCTTTTTGTTACCACACCTCTCCCTTACCTTTTCATTGCTTACCTCACACCACTTACCTCAAAACACTTGCCTCTCAGGTGCATGAGCTCGAATGATCATTCATCTCTCACCATCCACTTTCAGATTTGCCCCTATCAATCCAGAGGTTATTGCTTTACACTCTGTTACACACTGCCACAACTCCTGCTTCAGAATACTACTCCTTCCTTAGTTCTTGTCCTCTCACCAACCCCTGATTTTACTCCTAAGACATTTTCAAACCTTTGTTCCCTTTTACCCTTGAGCTTCGTTTCACTCAGAGCCAGAACATCCAGGTTTCTTTCCTCAAATATACTACTTATCCCCTTCTTCTCATCTTGGTTACATCCACACACATATAAACTTCCCAATTTGAGCTTTCAATGAGGATGAGCACTCTATACTTGGCTCCTTCTTCTGTTCTCTGTTTTAGAAATTGAAATAAAAGATTGGGGTGAGGGGGTTTCCAGCCCCCCCTCTCCTGCTGCCTATAGTCACATTCTATGACAGCTATGGTTTACTCTGTGTATTTGAGTGCAGTGTTGTCTTTGGGAAAGCATATGCCAAATGACCTCTCCACAGTGCTAAACCTCTCTATCTTTATCTCTGATGTTTATTTTTCCAGGAACTCCCTCAAGGAGTGGCCACAGCAAAAGAGTCTGTACAACTGGTGAACTCTAGTGCTGCTTTTTAGCATTTAGTGCCTCACCCTTGACAAGCCACTGGCAGAGGGCAACTATAGTGCAGTGTTTCCATAGGCTCTTACCTAATGTTCCCACTTACTAATTTTATCTAATCCTCCTACTTACTGTTCCTACCTGCTGCTTCTACCTAATTCTCCTTCATGCTACTTTTACCTAATTCTCCTGCTAAATGTTCTTACCTACTCCTTCTCTCTCTTGCTTGTAACATTTTGCTGAAAGGCAGGGCTGGTACATATCGCTCACCACAGTAAATTCTAGTTACAAAGAATGAGTTGTGTGAGTTAAGTGTTGTCAAGTGTTATGTGGGACAAGAAGAGATTATATGTTTGTGAATAGAATGCCAGCAGTCCTGATGTGGGTGAGGCAGAAAGAATAGACAGCTTTCTTGGTCAGAGGAGTGCAACTTGACAACCGCTGAAGGGCTGGCTCACTATGCAGCTGTCATTAACTCTCCCAACACCCGGGTAGTTAGTGCTGGTAATATACCTCCCTGGTTAGTGGCTGCCTACCTACCACTACATACTGAACTCTCATCTATGTAAAATACTTGAGGCATGAACTTGTCTGGAATTTTGGGTGCATATGTTCAAGAATTGGCTGGACTTTATCCAACTTATCACTTTTTTGAACAATTGCATACATGAAATTTTCAAATGTGTCTGGTAGACAGTAGTGATATCTGGCATAACAGATAGTAAACTTGTAGTGTGTAGAATTTGTCGTGAGTGAACAAGCAAAACTTGGTTTTGCCTGTAATGGGTGTTGTGATTGGCTGACAAGAATACTTCTGTGTATTGTTTTTTTTATATCCAATTAAAAACAAAAACAAATGCAATTGAGTGGGAGATGTATAAAAGAAAGAGACAGGAGGTCAAGAGAAAGGTGCAAGAGGTGAAAAAGAGGGCAAATGAGAGTTGGGGTGAGAGACTATCATTAAATTTTAGGGAGAATAAAAAGATGTTCTGGAAGGAGGTAAATAAAGTGCGTAAGACAAGGGAGCAAATGGGAACTTCCGTGAAGGGCGCTAATGGGGAGGTGATAACAAGTAGTGGTGATGTGAGAAGGAGATGGAGTGAGTATTTTGAAGGTCTGTTGAATGTATTTGATGATAGAGTGGCAGATATAGGGTGCTTTGGTCGAGGTGGTGTGCAAAGTGAGAGGGTTAGGGAAAATGATTTGGTAAACAGAGAAGAGGTAGTAAAAGCTTTGCGGAAGATGAAAGCCGGCAAGGCAGCAGGTTTGGATGATGTTGCAGTGGAATCTATTAGAAAAGGGGGTGACTGTATGGTTGACTGGTTGGTAAGGTTATTTAATGTATGTATGACTCAAGCAGAGGTGCCTGAGGATTGGCGGAATGCGTGCATAGTGCCATTGTACAAAGGCAAAGGGGATAAGAATGAGTGCTCAAATTACAGAGGTATAAGTTTGTTGAGTATTCCTGGTAAATTATGTGGGAGGGTATTGATTGAGAGGGTGAAGGCATGTACAGAGCATCAGATTGGGGAAGAGCAGTGTGGTTTCAGAAGTGGTAGAGGATGTGTGGATCAGGTGTTTGCTTTGAAGAATGTATGTGAGAAATACTTAGAAAAGCAAATGGATTTGTATGTAGCATTTATGGATCTGGAGAAGGCATATGAAAGAGTTGATAGAGATGCTCTGTGGAGGGTATTAAGAATATATGGTGTGGGAGGCAAGTTGTTAGAAGCAGTGAAAAGTTTTTATTGAGGATGTAAGGCATGTGTACGTGTAGGAAGAGAGGAAAGTGATTGGTTCTCAGTGAATGTAGGTTTGCGGCAGGGGTGTGTGATGTCTCCATGGTTGTTTAATTTGTTTATGGATGGGGTTGTTAGGGAGGTGAATGCAAGAGTTTTGGAAAGAGGGGCAAGTATGAAGTCTGTTGTGGATGAGAGAGCTTGGGAAGTGAGTCAGCTGTTGTTCGCTGATGATACAGCGGTGGTGGCTGATTCATGTGAGAAACTGCAGAAGCTGGTGACCGAGTTTGGTAAAGTGTGTGAAAGAAGAAAGTTAAGAGTAAATGTGAATAAGAGCAAGGTTATTAGGTACAGTAGGGTTGAGGGTCAAGTCAATTGGGAGGTAAATTTGAATGGAGAAAAACTGGAGGAAGTAAAGTGTTTTAGATATCTGGGAGTGGATCTGGCAGCGGATGGAACCATGGAAGCGGAAGTGATTCATAGGGTGGGGGAGGGGGCGAAAATCCTGGGAGCCTCGAAGAATGTGTGGAAGTCGAGAACATTATCTCGGAAAGCAAAAATGGGTATGTTTGAAGGAATAGTGGTTCCAACAATGTTGTATGGTTGCGAGGTGTGGGCTGTGGATAGAGTTGTGCACAGGAGGGTGGATGTGCTGGAAATGAGATGTTTGAGGACAATGTGTGGTGTAAGGTGGTTTGATCGAGTAAGTAATAGGTGGTTTGATCGAGTAAGTAATGTAAGGGTAAGAGAGATGGGTGGAAATAAAAAGAGCGTGGTTGAGAGAGCAGAAGAGGGTGTTTTGAAATGGTTTGGGCACATGGAGAGAATGAGTGAGGAAAGATTGACCGAGAGGATATATGTGTCGGAGGTGGAGGGAACGAGGAGAAGTGGGAGACCAAATTGGAGGTGGAAAGATGGAGTGAAAAAGATTTTGAGTGATCGGGGCCTGAACATGCAGGAGGGTGAAAGGCGGGCAAGGAATAGAGTGAATTGGATCGATGTGGTATACCGGGGTTGACGTGCTGTCAGTGGATTGAATCAGGGCATGTGAAGCATCTGGGGTAAACCATGGAAAGTTGTGTGAGGCCTGGATGTGGAAAGGGAGCTGTGGTTTCGGGCATTATTGCATGACAGCTAGAGACTGAGTGTGAACGAATGGGGCCTTTGTTGTCTTTTCCTAGCGCTACCTCGCACACATGAGGGGGGGAGGGGATGGTATTCCATGTGTGGCGAGGTGGCGATGGGAGTGAATAAAGGCAGACAGTGTGAATTGTGTGCATGGGTATATATGTATGTGTCTGTGTGTGTATATATATGTGTACATTGAGATGTATAGGTATGTATATTTGCGTGTGTGGACGTGTATGTATATACATGTGTATGGGGGTGGGTTGGGCCATTTCTTTCGTCTGTTTCCTTGCGCTACCTCGCAAACGCGGGAGACAGCGACAAAGCAAAATAATGATAAAAAAAAACAAATCAGTGGATATGAAATTCATTATATTATATTTCTTATTTTGAAACAAAAATGAGACTGCAAAAACTGTGAATATACTGCAAATCACCGAAAAAGCTTTTAAGTTTGTCATCAATATACATTAGACACCTGACTTGTTGTGGAACAGATTTGATGGTGGGAAGAAATTTTTTTTTTTTTTTTTTTTTATACCTCGTTGCTGTCTCCCGCGTTTGCGAGGTAGCGCAAGGAAACAGACGAAAGAAATGGCCCAACCCCCCCCCATACACATGTACATACACACGTCCACACACGCAAATATACATACCTACACAGCTTTCCATGGTTTACCCCGGACGCTTCACATGCCTTGATTCAATCCACTGACAGCACGTCAACCCCTGTATACCACATCGCTCCAATTCACTCTATTCCTTGCCCTCCTTTCACCCTCCTGCATGTTCAGGCCCCGATCACACAAAATCCTTTTCACTCCATCTTTCCACCTCCAATTTGGTCTCCCTCTTCTCCTCGTTCCCTCCACCTCCGACACATATATCCTCTTGGTCAATCTTTCCTCACTCATTCTCTCCATGTGCCCAAACCATTTCAAAACACCCTCTTCTGCTCTCTCAACCACGCTCTTTTTATTTCCACACATCTCTCTTACCCTTACGTTACTTACTCGATCAAACCACCTCACACCACACATTGTCCTCAAACATCTCATTTCCAGCACATCCATCCTCCTGCGCACAACTCTATCCATAGCCCACGCCTCGCAACCATACAACATTGTTGGAACCACTATTCCTTCAAACATACCCATACGGGAGCGGGGGGCCGGAAATCCTCCCCTCCTTGTATTAACTTTCTAAAATGGGAAGAAAAATATATGCTGCTAAAGGAAGCATTTAAGAATTTTCTGTGATTATTTCAAGTACAGAACTAATTGATTATGTCATAGTTTAGTTCTAAAACAAAACATTTTTTCAGCAGAAATACTTCCAGAACTATTACCTAGTAATTTTGTTAGGGTAATAGATTTGGTTGAAAACCTCAGTATAAGGACTATTTTTCACGCTGAATTTGAATCGGAGGCAAATATATGTTCGGGACATTAAAATCTGTAAGTAAGAAATAGTCACTCTTTTAGAAAATTCTGTGATTATTCATTTTGTATATATTGGGTATCTGTTCGCTTGGGAAAGTATTATGTGATATTTTCCTTGATTATTTCAAGTGTAGAAGCATTTCATTGTGAAGGGGGCAATTGGGGAGGTAATAACAAGTAGTAATGAAGTGAGAGGGAGATGGAGTGAGTATTTTGAAGGTATGTTGAATGTGTTTTATGATAGAGTGGCAGATATAGGGTGTTTTCGTTGGGGTGGTGGGCGAAGTGAGAGGGTCAGGGAGAATGATTTGATAAACAGAGAAGAGGTAGTGAAAGCTTTGCGGAAGATGAAAGCAGGCAAGGTGGCGGGTTTGCATGGTATTGTAGTAGAATTTATTAAAAAAGGGGGTGATTGTGTTGTTGATTGGTTGGTAACGATATTCAGTGAATGGATGGATCATGATGGAGTGTCATTGTACAAAGGCAAAAGAGATAAAGGTGAGTGCTCAAATTGCAGAGGTATAAGTTTGTTGAGTATTCCTGGAAAATTATATGGGAGGGTATTGACTGAGAGTTTGAAGGCATGTACAGAGCATCAGATTGGGGAGGAGCATGGTTTCAGAAGTGGTAGAGGATGTGTGGATTAGGTATTTGCTTTGAAGAATGTATGTGAGAAATACTTAGAAAAGCAGATGGATTTGTATGTAGCATTCATGGATCTGGAGAAGGCATATGATAGAGTTGATAGAGATGCTCTGTGGAAGGTATTAAGAGTATATGGTGGGGGAGGCAAGTTGCTAGAAGCATTGAAAAGTTTTTATCGAGGATGAAAGGCATGTGTACGAGTAGGAAGAGAGGAAAGTGAGTGGTTCCCAGTGAATGTTGTTTGCGGCAGGGGTGTGTGATGTCCCCATGGCTGTTTAATGTGTTTATGGATGGGGTTGTTAGGGAGGTGAATGCAAGAGTTTTGGAAAGATGGGCAAGTATGCAGTCTGTTGTGGATCAGAGGGCTTGGGAAGTGAGTCAGTTGTTGTTCACTGATGATATATCGCTGGTGGCTGATTCAGGTGAGAAACTGCAGAAGTTGGTGACTGAGTTTGGTAAAGTGTGTGAAAGAAGAAAGCTGACACATATATCCTCTTTGTCAATGTTTCCTCTCTCATTCTCTCCATGTGACCAAATCATTTCAATACACCCTCATCTGCTCTTTCAACCACACTCTTTTTACTACCACACATCTCTCTTACCCTTTCATTACTTTCTCTATCAAACCACCTCACACCACATACTGTCCTCAAACATCTCATTTCCAACACATCCACCCTCCCTCGCACAACTCCATCTATCGCCCATTCCTCACAACCATATAACATTGTAGGAACTACTATTCCCTCAGACATACCCATTTTTGCTTTCTGAGATAACGTTCTCACCTTCCAAAAGTTCTCACCTTCCGCACATTCTTCAATGCTCCCATAACCTTTGCCCCCTCCCTCACCCTGTGACTCACTTCTGCTTCCATGGTTCCATTTACTGCTAAGTCCGCTGCCAGGTGCCTAAAACACTTCACTTCCTCCAGTTTTTCTCCATTCAAACTTTTTTTTTTTTTTTTTTTTTTTTTTTTTTTTTTTAATACTAATCGCCATTTCCCGCATTAGCGAGGTAGCGTTAAGAACAGAGGATGAGGACTGGGCCTTTGAGGGAATATCCTCACCTGGCCCCTTTCTCTGTTTCTTCTTTTGGAAAAAAAAAAAAAAAAAATGAGGGGAGGATTTCCAGCCTCCCGCTCCCTTCCCTTTTAGTCACCTTCTACGACACGCAGGGAATACGTGGGAAGTATTCTTTCTCCCCTATCCCAATTAGATTGTCCCAACCCTACTGAATCTAGTAACCTTGCTCTTATTCACATTTTCTCTCAACTTTCTTCTTACACACACACTTTACCAAATTCAGCTTCCAACTTCTGCAGTTTCTCACCCGAATCAGCCACCAGC
Organism: Panulirus ornatus; assembly: GCF_036320965.1. NCBI lineage: Eukaryota > Metazoa > Arthropoda > Malacostraca > Decapoda > Palinuridae > Panulirus > Panulirus ornatus. Next base: position 50,881,190 of record NC_092243.1, read on the forward strand.
ACTGTATAATCAACGAACAACAACTGACTCACTTACCAAGCCCTCTCATCCACAACAGACAGCATACTTGCTCCTGTCTCCAAAACTCTTGCATTCACCTCCCTAACCACCCCATCCATTAACAATTTAAACACCATGGAGACATCACGCACCCCTGCTGCAAACCGACATTCACTGGGAACCAATCACTTTCCTCTCTTCCTACTCATACACATGCCGTACATCCTTGAGAAAAACTTTTCACTGCTTCTAGCAACTTACCTCCCATACCATATACTCTTAAAACTTTCCACAAAGCATCTTTATCAACCTTATATGCCCTCCAGATCCATAAATGCTACAAACAAATCCATCTGTTTTTCTAAGTATTTCTCACATACATCCTTCAAAGCAAACACCTGATCCACATATCCTCCACCACTTCTGAAACCACGCTGCTCTTCCCCAGTCTGATGCTCTATACATGCCTTCACCCTCTCATTCCATGTCCTTCCATATAATTTCCCAGGAATACTCAACACACTTATGCCTCTGTAATTTGAAAACTCACCTTTATCCCCTTTGCCTTTGTACAGTGGCACTATGCATTCATTCCACCAATCCTCAGGCACTTCGCCATGATCCATACATACACTGAATATCGTTACCAGCCAATCAACAACACAGTCACCCCCTTTTTTGATAAATTCCACTGCAATGCCATCCAAACCCACTGCTTTGCTTGCTTTCATCTTCTGCAAAGCTTTCACTGCCTCTTCTCTGTTTACCAAACCATTCACCCTGACCCTCTCACTTCGCGCACCACCCCGACCAAAACACCCTATATCTGCTACTCTATCATCAAACACATTCAACAAACCTCCAAAATACACCCACTCCATCTCCTCACTTCATCACTACTACTTATTACCTTCCCATTTGCTTTGGATATGGGGGGAAAGAGACGGGAAGAAGTGAGAGAATTTAAGTATTTAGGATCTGCCTTGGGTAAGTGTGATAATGAAATGGGAGAGGTCAAGGAGAGAGCAGCACAGGGTGGAAGAATCATTAGGTCCCTTAATAGAATACTGAAGGGAAGAGGTGTAAGTATGGAAGTGAAGAGAGGATTAAGGGACAGCATATCCCTGATCTATGAAGCCGAAACATGGACACGGAATAAGTCACAGAGGTCATGATTTCAGGCTGTGTAAATGAGCTATTTGAGGAGAGCTTGTGGTGTGACTAGATGGAATGAAGTAAGAAATTAAGAGTGTAGGAGAGATGTGGTATGACAGGGAATACAAAGGGAATGAATTGTGGGGTGTTAGAATGGGTGAAACATAATACTTTGAGGTGGTTTGGGCTTGTGGAAAGAATTAAAGACCGGGAGTTTACAAGGAGAGTACGTGATAGTACAATTAAAGGGGTTGGTGTTAGTGAAAGACCAACTGTGATGGGCAAATAGGCTGGAGGAATACTAGAGGGAGAGAAATAGTGGACAACTGCATAGAATGGTATATGAAAGGGAGACATAAGGACAGGGATAAGTGGAGACTCTTTTGCCTTGGCCACCCCTTGATGGGAGTTCGTGGAGGGAATGGGTGTCAGAGATATAGATAGATAGACAGGTAGACTATCAGCAAGAAGAAGTGTTGTGATATATTTTACATTATTATTTAAAGTGGAGACTCATTGTGTTATATTCCTGTTTTGAAATAGCAAAAAGAAAGTCCTTTTAGATCAAGTTTCTTGTGCATCTTGCAATTTGAGGATGGTCTGCTAGATGCCATGATGTTTGAAAGTTGGATTTTGTGGCCTTTTCTGGGAATCTCACACTAGATGAGATCACTGAGAGGAATCTTTAGTAGTTTTTAATCTACCACCTTGTTTGCCACTATCTTAACAGAGTTCTTGTTGTCCTCCCTGGTTTTTCATTGGGTTAGCTGCCTTCTGAAGACAGTGTCTTCATTCTTGAGTCAGAATGTCATTACGAATATGCCTTTACCTAGGTTTTCTTTGTTATTTAGGATTTTCTCAAGTCCTCCATCATGATGGTATGACAGATTCTCACAATGCACCGTCCATGGATAAGAGATGTTGGTTTTGAGGAATGAAAAAACATTTATCCACTGACTACAGAGACCTATGAATGTTGTATTTTATTTTACCTTTCCTCTTTACCCAACTTCCCTTTTGAAGAACCATTTCTCAGTTCTAAGAGTGACTGACCTGAGTTAGACAGTATTTAGCAGTGAAAGGTTGAGGGGTTAGCTGTGGGTCCCTGCATCATCTTTGTTGAAGTCATTGAGTTTCGATGATCACTGAACGGTTTGATATCAGTTAATGAGTAGCCATCTTAACCCATACTTTGGGATTTGAAGGGGAAATTAATTCGCATGGATTCCTTCCCATGTCGTAGGGGTCATGTAGAACTTAACACCATGGAACCAAGAGCATCCTCAGATGCTCATAGGAGTGTGTTTCTGCTAGAAAGAAATAGTTTTTCACTCTTCAGAACTTACACTTGACAGTTTTACTTGTGCTGATATTCCACATCTTTAACTATCTCTCTCTCACTGTTATATCTTTTCATACTGTACTTTATTGTCTAATTTGACCTCATGGTTCTTTCTGAGATAATTCTCAGGTGTATTCTCTTAGTTGATCATAATTTTGTAGCACTTTTGTTCCTGTAGCTTACTTCAGCCAGAGATGTTTCCCTTCATGTAGCTGTTTTGGTTGCACCTGAATTCCCTCCCTTTTCATATACAGTTTCTCAGTTTTGTAATGGTAATTTGTAATGGCAATTTGTTAACTTTACCATAATTTGCTTTTCTGGATTTCAGGGGACAATATGCTGACTGCTCTAAGTGTTGGTCGTGAGTGTGGTTTGGTTGGTCCTCAGCAGCAGGTTATTAGTGTCAAAGCTGTTCCTCCAAACCAGGGCCTTCGTGCATACATCACATTCCATGCCACGACAGCCAACACCCCGGCTTCGCCCATGGTTAGTTCTGCTGTATTATTTTGTTTAAAACAAAAGCTGAATATTTATGCAACTTATTATTGGATATAGAGTTGATTTAAGCCTTTTCATTATGTTGTGGTAAATAATGCCACCTCAGGATTCTCCTAATTGGACTCTTTTAGCTGTAAGGCTGCATTCTGTGTGGGAGCAGGGTAAGCTGGGCTCCATTGGGCAGGAAGGTCCTTCACAAAGTTGTATCCCTAGCCTTTGCTTTTAGTGGTTCTGCACACAAACAGACTGTGGGAAGTCCACTGTAAGGTGCATAGGAAAAAACACACACTCCACTCCCTTTACCCTTTTGAGATAATTTCTGCGACAGTTGCAGGTGCCTGGTAGTAATAAACTTACAACAGTTGTGGGCATAATCTTCCCACCTCATTGTTTCCAGTATAGACTAGAGGCATATGTAGATGCTAGATTTCACCCTCAACTCTAATTAGCTTGGAGGAGTATCAACAAGGTTCAATTTCCCTGAGTTGTGGTTGAAAGACAATGCATGCTCTCCACACTCAGGCTCCTTCCTTACTGTGCATTGAAAGCAGTTGAGATTATGCGTGATTCATATAATGAAAGCTGAATGGGAGCTAGAGGAAGGAGAGTTTTTTCAAGCCCAAGATGCCTGATCCCTTGTCTGAATGGCCTCAGAACAGGAATGGTTGAACCATGGATTGGATGAAGAGGTCATCTTGGAGGAAGAGGGGATAAATGTTTTCATTCCCACAAGAATAAACTCTGCTATGCATTTGGTGGAGACAGAAGCTTAACCCAATAAGAGACAGTATTTTCCCCAAGGAAAGTTAGAAAAGAGGTTACGTAAGTCATTCCAGTCAGCTTTGTTGAGGTGCCAGTATATATGCTTAAGAGGGGTTGCTAGAGGGGGAGATGCCATAAGAATAGATACTTTTATGAGTGTGATCAGATGAACCAGTTGTACTGTCACCTTCCTGTTAGTCACGTGACCGCTTTCCCATACAACTTTCCAGCTACACTCTTCAAAGTTTCACCTCTGCAGTTGAATATACATTTTTGTCCCTTTTGCCTTTATATAATGGCACTACACAGGGATTACACCAGTCCTCAGGCATCTCACACAAGCCATGCATATGCTGAAAATTGTAACAATCCAATCAGCAACACAGTCACCCCCTTTCTTCCAAAATGTACCTGCAATCTCATCAACTCCTTGCCACCCTTCACCTTCCATGAAGCTTTCACAACCTCTTCTCTTTTCACCAAACCACTTTCCATGAATCTCACTTTGCATACCTCCATATCTAAAGCATTCCACATTTGGCACCCTATCATCAAACCCATTTATTAACCCATCAAATCATTTACTCCTTTTCCTTTTCACTTCATTTCTGCCTGTTGCCACTTCCCCATTTGCCCCTGCACTGGTATTTCTGTGTGTTATCTCTGTTTTCTCTGTATTAGCATCCTTCCAAAACATATTCTAGCTCTTCCTGAAGTTTGCTGTTACTTGCTCACCCCAACTCTCATTTGTCCTCCTATTCAGCCCCTGTGCCTTCCCTAGGCCTGCTGCTGCTTTCTCTTGTACATCTCCCTATTACTTGCACTCCTTTCTTGAAGTAGTGCTGATATACCTCTCTTTTTTGTTCCACTCACAACTTCCTCATCCCACTACTCACTACACTTTCTCACCTGTCCACCTTCCACCTTTTGCATGCTATGCACTTTTCTTGTGCATGTAAGCAGCACTTCCCTAAACACCTTCCATTCCAAACTCACTTTCCATGGTTCTTTTAATCTTATTTTTTGTCATTCTGCACTCTTTGCACAAACCTCTTTTCCAAGCTCACTTACTTTCACAACCTTCCTCTGACTCATCTTACTTCCTCTTTTCCAAAAGCCTCTACAAACTGTCACTCTTGCTGCTACCAAGCAATGATCAGATATCCCAGTAGCTGCTTCTCACAACACATTCACATTCAAGAGCCTGTTCCTTTTCACACCTGTCTGTTAGAACATAGTCCAATTATGTTCCTTTTCCATCATTCCTACTAACCCTTGTATACTTATGTTTGTCCTTTTTAAGCCAGGTACTCCCAATCATTAGTCATTTTTCAGCATGCAACTCCACAGGTTCTTTACCATTACTGTTTGCAATACCAAGTACCCCACGACCCCTAAATATACCATCAACTGCCACGTCATTTTCGCATTTAGATCACTCATCGCTAACACTTGATTTCTATTATCAAAACTGCTAACACACTAAGGAAGCATTTTCTAAAACCATCGGCTATCTTCTATTGTCCTTTTGTCTGCAGATGCATAAACACTTTTAGTCATCCACTTCTCAAAATCCACTTTCCTTTCTACCCTTGTCAGTCTAGGGCTTCAGCAGCACTGTTACCCCTGGTTTAACTCTTCGCCTCATACAGACCCTTGACTTTACCCCTGAGTTATTCCCAGACCATTCATTCCCTTTCCTTTGTTTTGCTCAGAGCTAGAACACCCAGGTTCCTCTCCCGAAACATACTTCTGTACTATCTTATCCACAAAGCATTCAGACACCCCAGTCTTAACTTTCAAGGAGAATGAGCACTCCTCACATGGCTCTATTTTCTGTTCCAGCTTATAGAAATTAGAAATTCAAAGCAGCTTTTAGAAATTAGGAATACAAGGAGGGTAGGTTTCCAGTTCCCCATTCCTGCCCCCTTTAGTCACCTTCTACAACATGAAGTGAATATATGGGAAGTATTCTTTCCCCACTATCCCCAGGGCTCCAGCTCCCTTTAGTGACCTTCTACAACACACAGGAAATACAAGCAAATTATTCTTTCTCTCCTGTCCCCAGGAATATATATGTGTGTGGAGGGAACAAGGTGAAGTGGGAGACCAAATTAGAGGTGGAAGATGAAGTGTTAAAGATTTTGAGTGATCGGGGCGTGAACGTGTAGGAGGGTAAGAGGCATGCAAGGAATAGAGAGAATTGGAACATTGTGGTATACAGGGGTTGATGTACTGTTAATGGACTGAACCAGGTTTGTGAAATGTCTTGGGTAAACCATGGAAAAGGTCTGTAGGTCCTGGATGGGGAGTTTTGGTTACAGTGCATCACACATGACAGCTAGAGACTGAGTGTGAATGAATGTGTCTTTTTTTGTCTGTTTTCCTGGTGCTGCCTCACTGATGCAGTGGGAGGTGATGCTCTTTCTTGTGAAGCGGGTTGGCACTAGGAATGGATGAGGGCAAGCAAGTATGAATATGTACATGTGTATATATGTATATATATGTATATGTATGTGTGTGGCTGTGTATGTGTATATGTGTATATGCTGATATGTATATGTATGTATTTGTACATGTATAGATGTATATGTATATATGTGTGTACATGAGTGGATGGGTCTGTCTTCATCTGTTTCCCGGTGCTACCTCTCTGACATGGGAAATGGCGATCAAGTATATTGAAAAAATAGATATTTTATATTATACATATATATATATACACACACATGTACACATACTGTTTATGCATATGTATATGTGAATATATTGATATGTTGGAAAGGATCACAATTTTGCGCATGATCAAGATATTCCTATGACTCATAGGAATATTGATATGTATATGGAAATGTATGTATGAATGAATGTGTGTTGTGAGTGGATTTTTGCAGGGAAGTATTGCAAATGATTGGGAGATGTATAAAAGAAAGCAGCAGGAGGTCAAAAGAAAGGTGCAATAGGTGAAAAAGAGGGCAAAAGAGAGTTGGGGTGAGAAAGCATCATTAGATTTTAGGGAGAATAAAAAGATGTTTGGAAGTGCATAAAACAAGAGAACAAATGGGAGCATCGGTGAAGGGGGCAAATGGGAGGTAATAACAAGTAGTGATGAAGTGAGAAGGAGATGGAGTAAGTATTTTGAAGGTTTGTTGAATGTGTTTGATGATAGAGTGGCAGATATAGGGTGTTTTGGTCAGGGTGATGTGCGAAGTGAGAGGGTCAGGGAGAATGGTTTGGTGTACAGAGAAGAGGTAGTGAAAGCTTTGTGGAAGATGAAAGCCACCAAGGCAGCAGGTTTGGATGGTATTGCAGTGGAATTTATTAAAAAGGGTTGACTGTGTTGTTGATTGGTTGGTAACGATATTCAGTGTGTGTATGGATCATGGTGAAGTGCATGAGGATTGGCATAATGCTTGCTTGGTGCCATTGAACAAAGGCAAAGGGGGTAAAGGTGAGTGTTCAAATTACAGAGGTATAAGTTTGTTGAGTATTCCTGGGAAGTTTTATGGGAGGGTATGAAGTCTGTTGGGGATGAGAGAGCTTGGGAAGTGAGTCAGTTGTTGTTCGCTGATGATACAGTGCTGGTGGCTGATTCATGTGAGAAACTGCAGAAGCTGGTGACTGAGTTTGGTAAAGTGTGTGAAAGAAGAAAGTTAAGAGTAAATGTGAATAAGAGCAAGGTTATTAGGTACAGTAGGGTTGAGGGTCGAGTCAATTGGGAGGTGAGTTTGAATGGAGAAAAACTGGAGGAAGTGAAGTGTTTTAGATATCTGGGAGTGGATCTTGCAGCGGATGGAACCATGGAAGCGGAAGAGGATCATAGGGTGGGGGAGGGGACGAAAATTCTGGGAGCCCTGAAGAATGTGTGGAAGTCGAGAACATTATATCGGAAAGCAAAAATGGGTATGTTTGAAGGAATAGTGGTTCCAACAATGTTGTATGGTTGCGAGACGTGGGATGTGGATAGAGTTGTGCGCAGGAGGATGGATGTGCTGGAAATGAGATGTTTGAGGACAATATGTGGTGTGAGGTGGTTTGATCGAGTAAGTAACGTAAGGGTAAGAGAGATGTGTGGAAATAAAAAGAGCGTGGTTGAGAGAGCAGAAGAGGGTGTTTTGAAATGGTTCGGGCACATGGAGAGAATGAGTGAGGAAAGATTGACCAAGAGAATATATGTGTCGGAGGTGGAGGGAATGAGGAGAAGAGGGAGACCAAATTGGAGGTGGAAAGATGGAGTGAAAAAGATTTTGTGTGATCGGGGCCTGAACATGCAGGAGGGTGAAAGGAGGGCAAGGAATAGAGTGATTTGGAGCGATGTGGTATACCGGGGTTGACGTGCTGTCAGTGGATTGAATCAAGGCATGTGAGGCGTCTGGGGTAAACCATGGAAAGCTGTGTAGGTATGTATATTTGCGTGTGTGGACGTATGTATATACATGTGTATGGGGGTGGGTTGGGCCATTTCTTTCATCTGTTTCCTTGCGCTACCTCGCAAACGCGGGAGACAGCGACAAAGCAAAAAAAAAAAAAAAAAAAATTGATTGAGAGGGTAAAGGTATGTACAGAGCATCAGGTTGGGGAAGAGCAGTGTGGTTTCAGAAGTGGTAGAGGATGTGTGGATCAGGTGTTTGCTTTGAAGAATGTATGTGAGAAATACTTAGAAAAACAGATGGATTTGTATGTAGCATTTATGGATCTGGAGAAGGCATATGATAGGACTGATAGAGATGCTTTGTGGAAGGTTTCAAGAGTATATGGTGTGGGAGGTAAGTTGCTAGAAGCAATGAAAAGTTTTTACCAAGGATGTAAGGCATGTGTATGAGTAGGAAGAGAGGAAAGTGATTGGTTCCCGGTGAATGTCAGTTTGTGCCAGGGGTGCATGATGTCTCCATGGTTGTTTAATTTGTTTATGGGTGGGGTGGTTAGGAAGATGAATGCAAGAGTTTTGGAGAGAAGAGCAAGTATGCAGTCTGCTGAGGATGAGAGAGCTTGGGAAGTGAGTCAGTTGTTGATCGCTGATGATACAGCACTGGTGGCTGATTCAGGTGAGATACTGTAGAAGTTGGTGACTGAGTTTGGTAAAGTGTGTAAAAGAAGAAAGCTGAGAGTAAATGTGAATAAGAGCAAGGTTATTAGGTTCAGTAGAGTTGAGGGACAAGTTAATTGGTAGATAAGTTTGAATGGTGGCTGATTCGGGTGAGAAACTGCAGAAGCTGGTGACTGAGTTTGGTAAAGTGTGTGAAAGAAGAAAGCTGAGAGTAAATGTGAATAAGAGCAAGGTTATTAGGTACAGTATGGTTAAGGGACAAGTCAATTGGGAGGTAAGTTTGAATGGAGAAAAACTGGAGGAAGTGAAGTGTTTTAGATATCTGGGAGTTGATTTGGCAGCTGATGGAACCATGGAAGTGGAAGTGAATCATAGGGTGGGGGAGGGGGTGAAAGTTCTTGGAGCGTTGAAAAATTTGTGGAAGTCGAGAACATTATCTTGGAAAGCAATAATGGGTATATTTGAAGGAATAGTGGTTCCAAAAATGTTATATGGTTGCGAGGCGTGGGCTATAGATAAAGTTGTACGGAGGAGGGTGGATGTGCTGGAAATGAGATGTGTGAGGTGGTTTGATCGAGTATGTAATTAAAGGGTAAGAGAGATGTGTGGTGATAAAAAGAGTGTGGTTGAGAGAGCAGAAGAGGGTGTTTTGAAATGGTGGGGGGGTCGTCGTGCTGTCAATGGATTAAACTACGGCATGTGAAGCATCTGGGGTAAACCATGGAAGGTTTGTGGGGCCTGGATGTGGAAAGGGAGCTGTGGTTTCATTGCATTATTACATGACATCTAGAGACTGAGTGTGAACGAATGTGGCCTTTGTTGTCTTTTCCTAGCGCTACCTCGTGCACATGTGGGGGGGAGGGGGTTGTCAGTTCATGTATGCCAGGGTGGCAACGGGAATGAATAAGGGCAGACAGTATGAATTATGTACTTGTGTATTTATGTATATGTCTGTGTGTATATAAATATGTATATGTTGAGATGTATAGGTATGTATATGTGCATGTGTGGACGTGTATGTGTATGCATCTGTATGTGTGTGGGTTGGGCCATTCTTTTGTCTGTTTCCATGTGCTACCTCGCTAATGCAGGAGACAGCAACAAAATATAATAAATAAATTATTAAGTTTGAATCGAGAAAAACTGGAGGAAGTGAAGTGTTTCAGATATCTGGGAGTGGACTTAGCAGCAGATGGAACCATTGTAAGTGAGTCACAGGTTGGGGGAGGGAACAAAGGTTGTGGGAGCATTGAAGAATGTGTGGAAGGTGAGATCATTATCTCGGAGAGCAAGCAAAAATGGGTACGTTTGAAGGAATAGTTGTTCCAACAATGTTTTATGGTTGCGAGGCATGGGCTATAGATAGGTTTTTGCGGAAGAGGATGGATGTGTTGGAATGAAGTGTTTAAGGACAATATATGGTGTGAGGTGGTTTGATTGAGTGATTAATAAAAGGGCAAGAGTAATGTATGGTAATAAAAAGAGTGTGGTTGAGAGAGCAGAGGAGGATGTGTAGAAATGGTTTGGTCACATGGAGAGAAAGAGCGAGAAAAGATTGACAAAGAGGATATATGTGTCAGAGGTGGAGGGAAGAAGAAGCGGGAGACCAAATTGGAGGTGGAAAGATGGAGTGAAAAATATTTTGAGCGATCGGGAATGGATGAAGGCAGCAAGTATGAATATGTACATGCATATGTCTGTGTTTTTATATGTATGTGTGCATTGAAATGTATATATGCATGTATGGGCGTTTATGTACATACATGTGTGCATGGGTGGGTTGGGCTATTCCTTGTCTGTTTCCTTGCTCTACCTTGCTGATGCGGGGATGGTGATTGATTATGATAAATGAAATAAATGAGTGGATGTGTATTTCTTCATCTTTTTCCTGGCACTGCCTTGCTGATGCGGGAAATGGCAATCAAGTATGATAAATGAATATGAATATTTATATTATACATGCAAGCTAGAGTTGATGTGTGCAAATAGATGCATTTCTTTTTCTATTCTTGGTGATACCTAGCATAAATGGTAAATGTTAAGAAGTATATAAGAAAAAAATTACACCAATTACAAAAAGATAGACTTTGGGATATTAATGTGCCGAGAGGGGCAACTAGTGGGATGTCTGATTACTATCTTGTGGAGGCAAAGGTGAAGATTTGTAGAGGTTTTCAAAATAGAAGAGAGAATATCGGGGAGAAGAGAGTGGTGAGAGTAAGTGAGCTTGGAAAGGAGACTTGTGTGAGGAAGTACCAGGAGAGACTGAGTGTAAAATGGCAAAAGGTGAGAGCAAATGATGTGAGGAGATTGAGTGAGGAATGGGATGTGTTTAGGAAAGCAGTGATGGCATGGCAAGAGATGCATGTGGCATGAAAAAGGTGAGAGTTGGGCAGATTAAAAAGTGTGGTTAGTGGTGGAATGAAGAAGTAAAGTTGTTAGTGAAAGAGAAAAGAAAGGCGTTTGGATGATACTTACAAGGAAGTGCAAATGACTGGGAGATATATAAGGGAAAGTAGCAAGAGGTCAAGAGGAAGGTGCAAGGGTTGAAAAAGAGGACAAGTGAAAGTTGGGGTGAAAGTATCGTTAAACTTTAGGGAGATTGAATATATGTTTTGGAAGGAGGTAAATAACATGCATAAGACAAGAGAACAAACAAATGGGAACATCAGGGAAGGGGGGCAGGGGATGAAGTAGGGAGGAGATGGAATAAGTATTTTGAAGGTCTGTTGAATGTGTTTGATGATAGAGTTGCAGATGTAGGGTGTTTTGGTCGAGATGGTGTGCGAAGTGAGAGAGAAGATGAAGTCCGACAAAGTGGTGGGTTAGGTTGGTATTGCACTTGAATTTAGTAAGAAAGGGGGTGACTGTGTTGTTGATTGGTTGGAAAGGATGTTCAGTGTATGTAAGGATCATGATGAAGTGCCTAATGACTGGCAGAATGCATGTATAGTGCCATTGTACAATGACAAAGGGTATAAAGGTGAATGTTCAAACTACAGAGGCATAAGTTTGTTGGAGTATTCCTAGAAAATTGTATGGAAGGGTATTGATTGAGAGGGTGAAGGCATGTACAAAGCATCAGATTGGGGAGAAGCAGTGTCATTTCAGAAGTGTTAGAGGATGTGTGGATCAGGTGCTTGCTTTGAAGAATGTGTTTGAGAAATACTTAGAAAAATAGATGGATTTTTTTGTAGCATTTGTTGATCAGGAGAAGGCATATGATAGAGTTGATAGAGATGCTTTGTGGAAGGTCTTAAGAGTATATGGTGTAGGAGGTAAGCTGCTAGAAGCATTGAGAAGTTTTTATCAAAGGCATGTGTACAAGTAGGAAGAGAAGAGAGTGATTGGTTCCCAGTGAATGTCAGTCTTTGGCAGGGTTGTGTGATGTACCCATTGTTGTTTGTTTGTAGATGGGGTGTTTAGGGAGGTAAATGCAAGAGTTATGGGGAGAGGGGCGAGTGTGCAGTCGTTAGGGATGAGAGGACTTAGGAAATGTCAGTTATTGTTCTCCAGTGATACAGCACTGGTGACTGATTCAAGTGAGAAACTGCAGAAGTTGGTGACTGAGTTTGGAAAAGTGTGAGAAAGAGAAAGTTGAGAGTAAATATGAATAAGAGCTAAGTTATTAGGTTCAGCTGGTTTGAGGAACAAGTTAGTTGAGATGTAATTTTGAAAAGAGAAAAACTGGAGGAAGTGAAGTGTTTTAATTATCTAGGAGTGGACTTATCAGAGAATGGAATCATGGAAGTGGCAGAGTCATAGGGTGGGGGAGGGGCAAAGGTTCTGGGAGTGATGAAGAATGTATGGGAAGAGAGAATGTTATCTTGGAGAGTAAAAATGGGTATGTTTGAAGGGATAGTAGTTCGAACAATATTACATGGTTGTGAGATATAGGCTATAGATGGGGTTGTACAGAGGAGGGTGGATGTGATGGAAATGAAATGTTTGAAGAGAATATGTGGTGTGAGGTGGTTTGATCGAGTAAGTAATGAAAGAGTAAGAGAGACGTATGGTAATAAAAAGACTGTAGTTGAGAGAGTATAAGAGGTGTATGTTTTGGACATATGGAGAGAATGAGTGAGGAAAGGTTCACAAGATGATGTATGTATCAGAGGTGGGGGGAACAAGGAGAGATGGGAAACCAAATTGGAGGTGGAAAGATGGAGTGATAAAGATTTTGAGTAATTGGGGTCTGAACATGCTGGAGGGTGAGAGGCATTAAAGGAATAAAGGGAGTGGAATCATGTGGTATACCGAGGTTGACGTGTTGTCAGTGGACTGAACCAGGGCACGTGAAGTGTCTGGGGTATACCATGGAAAGGTCTGTGGGGCTTGGATGTGGATAGGGTGAGCTGTGGTTTTGGTGCATTACATATGAGAACTAGAGACTGAATAGGAACGAATGTGGCTACCTCGCTGGCACGGGGTGGCAAAGCTGTTTCCTGTGGGGCATGGTAGTGCTGGCAATGGATGAAGGCAAGCAAGTATGAATATGTAAATGTGTATATGTATTTTTTATACATGTGTGTATGTGTATGCATATGTGTATATGTTGATATGTATGTATGTATATGTATGTATGTATATGTATGTGGGTGTGAATGTGTGTATATGAGTGGATGGATCTTTCTTCATCCATTTCTTGGCACTACCTTGCTGATGCGGGAAATGGCAATCAAGTGTAATAGATAATAATAATGGATAATAAAAGTGTTTATGTAATTTTTCAGTTTGATTCAGTATCTAAAGGTTTAAATGAGCAGAGAAGAGACCAGACTCAAACAGGAGGTACAATTATGGAAACTACACGAAACTTGACAGTCTCAGTGATAACATAAACCAGGAGGTAGAGTTCGGTAGATGGAAACCAGAGCATTGTGCTGGAAAGTTTTGTGAAATTTACCTTGACGAAGTAGGGATGTGGGTACCTTTATGCTCACATACAAAAGGAAGGTTGAGGAAGATGGAGTACTGGTTCAATAAAAGATGTCCAAAAGTGAAGGAACTTTGTGATGTGCTGTTATAAAGATATAGATAGCACTCCAGTCATGTAGCATTGGAGGTCTAAGAGAACAAGCAATAAGCATAGCAGACTAATAAAGGAAGAACAGAGGATCTTTGAGAAAAATATTTGCCAGTGCGGGGGATTATTGAAAACTGTTCCATAAAGTTGGCAGGAGTAAAGTTTCAGTAAAAGAGCAGCTAATCAGGGTAAGGGATTCAGAGGAAAGAGTTAGAGGATGATGTAACAGCATGAGAGGAACTGATTGACAAATTTGAAAATGTTTTCAAGACCAGTGAGATGGAATGGAAAAGAGGTATTGGAAAGCTATTGAATTTTAGAGAAGACACAAACTAAATACATAAGGGTCTTGACTCATTTAGAACTCTTGGTTCTGATGAAATTCTCCAAATATGCTAGATATTTGAAGACACACTAGAGAGACTGCATGAAATATTGCTCAAAATGTTTCTTTAAAAAAGGTTCACTCCCAAGGGAGTGGAAATGGGGAACTATCTGTACAGTCAGTGAGGAAGCAGACCAGGAGGAGGAGCTGAACCATAGACAAGTTTCCCCTGATGAGTGTGTTCTGCAGGGTACTGGGAAAGATAATCAGAAAGCGATTGGATAACTTCCTGGAGAGGAAAAATATGTAAGTGAAAGGCATCAAGGTTTAAGGCAAAGGAGACCAAGCATAATGAAACTCACAGATGTGTACTTGAGAATGATCTGTTTTAGGCAAAAGAGAAAGCTAGGTTGATTGTCTGTATATGAAATGCTAGAAAGCATTTGATACTATGATACATAGGAGGCTGGTAAAGAAGCTGGATCTTTAGGCAGGAATAAAGGAGAGACTGCTTGATGGATAGAACATTATCTTTGTGGAAGAAAATAAAAGACCCATGTCAGTGGAACCTTCTTGAAATGGATTGAGGTCACCATTGGTATACCACAGGGGTTTCTTGCTTCCCTTAATGTATGTGAATGACTTATCATACACATTGGATCCCTACCTGAATATGACTGTGAGTGATAGTAAGGTCATAAGGGAAGTGAAAAGTGAACTAGATTGATTCAGCCTTCTAGGGAAATTAGACCAACTCCAAAGGGGATGTGATACAAGATTGATGAAGTTCATCTCAAGCATTTAGCAAATGTAAAGTGATAAGCATGGGATATGGGACGCAGTGAAAGAGGGCCTTGATATAAGTAGTATCTAGTCAGGAGGTAAGGTTCAGTAATCTGTGTGAGAAAGACTTGAAAGCGGACATCACCCCCAAACTGTTACCAGAGTCTTATGTAAGGAGAATAGTAATGGAAACAAATTGGCTGCTGACAAATGTTACAATAGTATTCAAGTGTATGGATAAGGGAGTATTCAGCACAATGTATGTATTGTATGGTAGACCAAACCAACATGCCTCTCAAGTTTACTTACTGCACTTAAAGAAGCACAAAAGACTAATAGAAAGTTTGAGAGGAGGGCAGCAAATATGGTACCAGAAATATGAGAACAGAGGTACAGGTAAAGGCCAGGGGCCTTAGATTTGTCAACCATGGAAGAGAGTAGAGTAAGGGGTGACCTGATCACAACCTTGTAATTTTTTAAGCTAGTGTAATGTTAGGGACAGTGAACAGTTCTCCAAAAGGTGTGGGGATAGATCAGTCAGAGGCCATAATATGAAATTAATCTAGAAACTTGTTAGGAAAGATATTAAGGAGTACTTTTATAGTATAAACATTGTGAATGAATGGATTAAATTACAATATGAGATTGTTGATGTGAACAGCATAGAGAAATTTAAAATTTTGTATGATAGCAAAGAAAGTTTAAGTTATGGCAACCCAGGAATTTATAACTTCTTCCTTTACAGTATTAACCAGTAATTTCAATTAGGTGATCATACATTTATTTAATTTCTTTGCAGGTAACTACACAGGTGGATTCTGGAGTTCATATAAACTTAGATGAGGGAACAAATTACTCATATTGTTTTGCTATGGAAGGCAAATCCTGGGGAGTAGTGCACCAGTACTTCCCAGACATCCTACAGAAATTGGTTGTACGTGGAGCAATATTTGCACGTATGAGCCCTGATCAGAAGCAACAACTTGTACTGGAACTTCAGTCACTTGGATACTTTGTTGGTGAGTATCATAGCTAATTGTTAAAATTTTGTTGAATTGTTGACTAGTCATCACCATTGGAACAAATACTATACTAAAGACTATGTGTTTTACTTCATTTTCACTTTACTATGTGATTTAATGACCTCTCCTACTACTTGATTTAATAACCTCCCCTTTAAGAGAAAAGGTTATGTAGATATCGAGCTTTGTAGAAATATCATTTCTGATAAGCAAAAAGAATAAGTTTACTTGCAGAAAGCTCACTAAGTTCATAGGAAAGGTTGTACTCTCACAGTTTTATAATCTAGGCAAAGTTTAGGGTTAAAATAGTCAGACCAATCATTCATACTAACCTTGAATCCCAGGTCTCCCTAATGTAATTGTAGCCTACCTCACTGTAACCTGCCCACCTCAACATAACCAAAAGGTGGCACAGGGAAAGATAAACATTGTTGAAAATAAACCAGTTGGAATCATAACATTTGACCCAACGATGCTGACTAGTCAACAAAATAACCACTCCAAAATTTAGATTCAGGAGTGCACCTGAGAATGAGAGCTTTTTTTCCTATCATGATAGATTATCACAAATTCATGTTGTATTTTTGTTTTATGGTGTTAAATGATCAAACAAAAAAGGGTCATTACTTCATTCCTTAACCTCACTGATTGTGCTTTCTCTTTTGTATACTCCCCAGTGAGCAAGAATAACTCAATACAAATTATTGAAGAGAGTATCAACAAAGTATGATGTGGAAGGCCCTAACTGAAGACATGGATCTTCATTATTCATATATGATCATTTTTTTCTTTCTAGGTGTGATTTAATTCTACACTTTACACCTAAGCACAATACACTGTTTATAGTTTGTTTTTACTTAGTTTGATTTCATTCATCTTATATGTATCTATTACACATTTGTTTAGAATAGACATGGTTTTTAACTTTTATTTTCATTACATACAATGATCCTATATCACAGATAGACGATTGTTTTGGTGCATTACAAGTGACATCTAGAGAATGGATGTAAGTGCTTGAGGCCTTTTCTTTGTCTATTCCAGGTGGAACCTTGTTAATTCGGGAAACAGCAAACAAGTATTAAAGAAAAAGAAAAGAGTTTTGTTTATATGAATAGATAAAAAGATTTAATGAAAAATATTCACAAGAGTAAATGTGAATAAGAGCAAGGTTATTAGGTACAGTAGGGTTGAGGGTCAAGTCAATTGGGAGGTGAGTTTGAATGGAGAAAAACTGGAGGAAGTGAAGTGTTTTAGATATCTGGGAGTGGATCTGGCAGTGGATGGAACCATGGAAGCGGAAGTGGATCATAGGGTGGGGGAGGGGGCGAAAATTCTGGGAGCCTTGAAGAATGTGTGGAAGTCGAGAACATTATCTTGGAAAGCAAAAATGGGTATGTTTGAAGGAATAGTGGTTCCAACAATGTTGTATGGTTGCGAGGCGTGGGCTATGGATAGAGTTGTGTGCAGGAGGATGGATGTGCTGGAAATGAGATGTTTGAGGACAATGTGTGGTGTGAGGTGGTTTGATCGAGTAAGTAACGTAAGGGTAAGAGAGATGTGTGGAAATAAAAAGAGCGTGGTTGAGAGAGCAGAAGAGGGTGTTTTGAAATGGTTTGGGCACATGGAGAGAATGAGTGAGGAAAGATTGACCAAGAGGATATATGTGTCGGAGGTGGAGGGAACGAGGAGAAGAGGGAGACCAAATTGGAGGTGGAAAGATGGAGTGAAAAAGATTTTGTGTGATCGGGGCCTGAACATGCAGGAGGGTGAAAGGAGGGCAAGGAGTAGAGTGAATTGGAGAGCGATGTGGTGTACCGGGGTTGACGTGCTGTCAGTGGATTGAATCAAGGCATGTGAAGCGTCTGGGGTAAACCATGGAAAGCTGTGTAGGTATGTATATTTGCGTGTGTGGACATATGTATATACATGTGTATGGGGGTGGGTTGGGCCATTTCTTTCATCTGTTTCCTTGCGTTACCTCGCAAACGTGGGAGACAGCGACAAAGCAAAAAAAAAAAAAAAAAAACCTGTAAAAGAGATACTGTTTCTTTTACAACTACATTAGTTGTGCATCTTCCAGTCCCTTGCACTGCTTTCCTTTATGTAATGCCCGTTCATCTCTCTTTTCTCACAGAGAAACAAGGATTTGTATTTATGGATCTGAAGAAAGTATATGATAACATGATTGTGGAATTTATATTGAATATATGATGTGGTGGAGTTTTTATCAAGAGAGTAAGGTGTGTGTGTGTGAGGAGGTAGAGGAGGTGAATGGTTCTAGGGACAGGTGGATGAACACCAGGGGTGTGTTATATCACTATGACAGTTCAGGTAGTCTGTGGGTGAGATTGATGTATGCAAGGGCCTTGGAGAGGGGAGCAGGTATGCAGAGTGTTAGGATGATAGGTAGTCTTTGCAGATGACACAGCACTGTTAGCAGATTCAGATGAGGAACTTCAGAACCTGGTTTGTGAATGTGGGAGTGTGTGAAAGGAGAAAGTTGAGAATAAATATGAATAAAAGCAAGATTAGGGTTGGCAGTGATGAGAAATAGTTTACTTGAAGTAGGCTTTAAATGGAGAGAACTTGAAGGAATTGGTGTTTTTGAGATTCCTGGGAGTGGTGGATATGGCAGTTAAAGGAACCATGTGAACTGAAGAGAGTCATAGAGTGTTTGAGGGGGCAAAGATCCTGGGTACCTTGAGGAATGTGTGGAAAGAGTGGTCACTGTCTTTAAGGGCAAGTATAGGTATGTTTGATGGTGTAGTAGTCCTGTTGGTGCTGTATAAATTAGAAGTAAAATGTTTGAGAACAATATATGGTGTGAGGAGGATTGATAAAACAAGAAATGATAGTGTAAGAGAAAGATTTAGTAATAAGTGGAGTACATATAAGGGAACTGAATAAGGTGTGGGAAAATGGATTGGACATATGGAGAGGATGAGTAAGGAGAGGATGGCTAAGAGGTTATATATGTCAGAAGTAGAGGGAACAAGGAAAAGGGGAGACCAAGGAGGAGTTGGAAGGATGGAGTGAAAGATGCTTTTAGGGTTTAGGGCCTAAACATATAAGAGGATGTGAAGTTTGCAAGGGATAGAGCTGATTAGATTGATATGGCATACAGGGAACATGTCGAGCAATGTGGCTTACATGCACTCATTCCACTGAACCAGGGCATATGAATCATTAGGGGTAAACTACAGAAAGGTCTGTGGTGCCTGATTGTGGGTAGGGAGCTGTGGTTTTAGTGCATTATACATGAAAGCTAGAGTGGATGAGTGAATAGTCCATTTCTTCATGTGTTTCTTGCTCTGCCTCACTAATGCAGGAAATAGCAAATATGTTCGAAAAAGATAGTACTAAAATTGATTTATATAAATTTCAGGAATGTGTGGTGATGGGGCAAATGACTGTGGTGCCCTGAAAGCTGCCCATGCTGGAATCTCTCTCTCAGAAGCTGAGGCATCTGTTGCTTCTCCCTTTACTTCTGGTAATCCTAATATTTCTTGTGTTCCCACCCTGATCAGAGAAGGACGCTGTGCTCTTGTTACTAGTTTTGGAATATTCAAATATATGGCAGCCTATTCCCTTACACAGTTTGTAAGTATTATGGTTCTATACTCAATTGATAGCAATCTTACTGATCTGCAGTTCTTGTGGATTGATCTTTTCCTCATCACTGTATTTGCAATATTTTTTGGCCGCACTGAATCATATAAGGGACCTTTAGCAGCATATTCCCCCCCATCAGCCCTCTTATCAGTTGCACCCATAATGTCTATTATAATCCACATAGCAACAGTTATTGGTTTTCAGACATTTTGCTTTTTTTATGTCCAGGATCAACCCTGGTTTGAACCATTCAATGCAACTACATCAGATGATATTTTGGCTGGCCATGAAAATTATGCTGTGTTTTCAGTTTCTCAATTTCAGTACATTATGCTTGCTTTAGTATTTTCCCGTGGTCCACCTTTCCGTCAACATGTCTATTCTAATTACTTACTATCTGGATCCCTTCTTGTAATGACTGTGTTCAGTGTGATTCTAACAGTTTCTCCACCTGTCCAAATCATTAACTCTTTTGAGTTAGTGCTTCCACCTGAAGGCAATTCTTATGCTGATTTCTTTAGGTGGCAGATGGTTTTGATTTCCTTATTGTATTCTGCACTGGCTGTTTTCATAGAATATGTCATAATTGATTATCTTATATACCAGAAATGTAAAAGTAAACTCCATAATGTAGATAAGTCGAAGAAGAAGTATCTAGCAGTCGAGAGAGATTTGCAACAAGACAAAACATGGCCACCCTTGTCACCCTCTGATGCTGAACTAGCTGCATTAGGCGACAGAAAAGAGTTGATGCTAGATGCACGAAGACTCAATGATACAGTAAAAAAGGGTGAAGCTAATGGTCATGCACCTGGAGTTCCTACTACTGTTACACAGTTTCAGTCATCTTTATGAGATATACCAAAAACTTATTATTATTCACTTTCATTCTGCAGTTTAAGATACTGAGTACAACATATTGTGCAGTTTAAGCTTTTAAGAGTTATTGATTTTTTTTTTTCATTATTCTCTTAATATTATTTTCATAATACTTGTAAAGTTCAGACTTCATAATACTAATTTGATCAATAAAGCTACAATGAATTGGTGACAGTAGCTTGGGTTAGTTAAGAGTGTCTTATGTGAGCTCAGAGTGCCATACATGAGCTGCATATTTCCAGTGCAATTTGATTAAATGATTTATACAACTTCACCAAAATCTTCCTTGTAAACTTATCATTTATGCAAATGATCACATTCATAGGATGGCTTCATTAAGATGAGAAGTTAACTTATTCTTGGGCCTTAACATGACAGATTGGCCGATCACTACAGACAATAGTAACACCTTGCTAGTCCTTGAATCTAGGTGTCATCATTTGGGAATGCTAAATTTTGCTCACTTACTGTGGCACACCTTTATTTCAGTTGATAGTACATAGAAATATACCTTAAGAAAGTGTTCAGATATATCACATAAATGATAATCATTCTGGAGACAGTAGCAGCATATAATATCCTTAAGCCATGTCGCTCAAGAACAACTATATGAAATCTCAAATGTGCATTGTTTATGCATCAGGTTTAGTAATTTTCTTATATAATTGCAGGCCTCAGGATAACAAAGATATAATGAATAATACTCATCATAATGAAGGTAGCCTTATTGCTACTTTATTTCAGCTGTGGTTGCAGTTAGGGAATCCAACTTTGGCCACTAATCATGTATTTTTAAGGCAACGATCTGGCTTACGACTGCAATTGTGGCGATAAACTTCTGTAAGCCTCCCTGTCTTAGTTATTTACCATTTTTCATTGATGGCTATTGTATTTAAGTATTGCATTAGTTGACTGTCACCACCAGAATTAGAGAATTAGTCATTTCTTCAAGGAACTGGCCTTGAAGCCCAACATGGGAATGATACTGTTATGATTTGTAAGTAATGAAAAAGATATGCACCTGTTCAGTTAATCTAGGCTAAATTAAAAAGTTAGAGATCATATTTTCTTTCTTGCATTCTTATGACTTTCCAGGTTAGCAAGGGCATCTATCTCTGTGACTAGAATCTTTATTGTGGTCCTCTCTGTCTGTTAGCTCGTACAAAGTAGCTTATTTAGGGGCCATCTCTCTTTGCTTATGTTGTAAAGACATCTGTTTTGCTAAGTGTGTTTGTTTCAGCTGTTATATTCATTTCAGTGGAGTAGTTTTTGGGGTGGAGTTCCATCCCAGACTCTGGAACAGTTAATGTAACACTTATGTAAAAAGGGCACTCATGTGACTAGTGCTATCTGAGAATCAACTGTAATGAGATACAAACACATGACAAGTCATCAAAAGTCACTGCTCTGTTTGTGTCCATAGTGACATGGGCACCAGCATGTCTCTATCCTGTTGCCATGAGCATCATTATATCTTTATGTTAAAAGATATATCATCCTTTTTAACCCTTAAAATGCAACATACATTATTTGTCAGTACAACATACAAAATTTTCATGCCACTGTGTTAAATTTCATGCCAAGTGTAGCATTCATAAACCACATTACATGTCCCAGAAGGCTTTCACACATCACCCACACATCACGCTGGCCCTCTCATGGAGGTCTCTCAGTGACCTGTCACCATCTGCTTCCCGTGGAACAGGTGGTGCATGAGGGAAGCCGAGTTCTAGTAAAAAAAGTGTTAAGAGATAAACTTTACAGTACTTCTTAGATAAACGTGCTTACTTTCTTTTTAACTCACTTTTTCTATTGATTGGATATCCTAACTTCAGCTTACATGATTTGTCAGTACGGTTACATCCTCCAGTGGAACAGGTAGTATGCAAAGGAAGTTTATAGCAAATGAAATTGAGTTAATGGAGTGTACGTTTTATGGTAATTCATGAATTTATTTACTCTCCTTATGCCATTTACTCATATTTTCTGTTGTTTGGATATCCTTACTGCAACACACTGTATTTGTCAGTACATAATCAACCGCAACATCCTTTACCAGAGACAGGAATCTCATGTCACTTCTTTAAAAACTGTACACCAAGTTCAGAACTCTACTCACTCTTCTTTTCTTCTACCCTCACTTTTGCTATGCTCCTCCCTCCTCACATGCCATGACTGAAGGCAATAAGTTCAGCGCTTTACTACGGCAAAACACAGGTAGATAGAAGATTTCCGTTTTGATATATCTATTCTTTTTTCCTTGTTTTTTGTGCATACATTGGAAGCCAGGTTTTCCAGTAGCCACAGTATATGAGTTAACCACTAAATGTGTACTCTACAGACATGGATTAACATGATCTAAACTATTCTTAAGTACAGAACAACTCTCATGCTGGTCCATGTTAGTGATGGTCCGAATGTATGTTTTTCAACTTTCATGATTGCAAATATTAATTTTCACTATTCACAAATACAAATGCAAATGCAAATATTCTGTTTGATGACAGGTATGAGTTATTCAATTTTCTTGTATGAATTGATTTCAATTGTAAGAGTTTCAGCTATAGAAAACTGAATGAACAAATTTCTATGAATTTTCTATGGCGCCAAGATGCGGGACAATGACCCAACCCTTACATGCATCCCTCATCCATTGAAAGAGGAATTTTATGTATTACTTTGCAATTTTGACTATAGATTATATTTATACTTTGTAGCTGTTTTACACTGGAATGATATAATGAACATGTGAAAAATATGTTGACATAAGGACTTACTTTTAGTAGCTGCATTTGATTACTGGGAGGTTATATTTAAGAAATAAAAGCTTCTCATCTCTACCAGCAGAGAGCCTGTTCCTCTTTTCATTATATATCAAACCATCATTCACTGGCAACACATGATGGAGGGCAAGCCAAGAATGCCTGGGGTAACAGAGAGAATAGGATATCTTTCCTCGTGCATTCTTCACCAAGTCAAGGGGTCTTAGGTCACAGCAATGTGCTTCTCTTTGTTGATGATTTTTGACATCTGCTGACTCTGCTGTGAAAGGTAGTTATCATCTTCCTCACTGTTTGATGAAAGGATTGCATTAAGTGATGAAGCAAAATCTTTGCTTGTCGATGGTCGAGAAACTTGAGATGTATCTGAAATTTTTTGTTTTATTTCTTCTTGAATAATCGACCAAAATTCTTCAAATGGACAGTGCTATTCTTCACACTGTAACAATTTGGGATGAAAAAATTTCACTGTATCTCGGGTCCAGAAATGTGGCCACAGTGTATATGTCAATTTTTTAGTGAATCAAACTTCTTTGATAATTCTTCCATTATTTTTTATCTCAAGTTCTTTATGCCGGGGCTTTCATTAGTGACTTGATCACCATTTTGAGTGTGGTTACAAAAGGTATTATTTTAGATATTGATTGATGTGGTCCTGCTGATTTTCTTAGTAACATCCTGAAATGGCTGGAGAACAGGGATGCAGTAAGTGATGTGATTATAGAGTTTTCTCTTGCATACAAGCAAAGTGACTCCATAAGTTCTTTCTAACTATCATCTGCAGCATGATGTTTCATTGAGCATTTATTCTGAGGTGAATTTTCTTTGATTCTTCTTGTGCCATGGTTGAGTGATTGAAGTGAGTGGTTATTGACCTGCATATAGAGAGGATGTCTGTAATTGATTATTCTAAAGATATGCTGTGCTTGACCTTGAGATGCAGTCTGTGGTAAGTACAGTTTGTGTTGTTGATGGCAGAAAGAAATAGTGCCTTTTTAATATTAGCAGTGGCATCCCTCATGACACACTGAACATTGTCTGAGGAAATGCTCTATTTTTCAAGCATCATCTTGAATATGTCTCTCAAATATTCTCCAATGTGGCATTCAGAGAGTGGCTATACACATAAAATGTAATTTTTATGCTTGAACTCTTTGTCAGTTCAATGATTTGTCAGTGAGAAAAGAGAAACATCAGATTCAGTATCTTGCAATGTCTTGATGGAATCAGAAACTTAATTTTCAACAAGATTATATATGTCATCGCAAATGAGGTATCTGTAGTACTTGTAATGTTTCAGTGGATATAGTGGCACTGCCTTTTGCATTAAATGTATGAAAGCAAAGTCTTTACATGTGAAAATGGCAAATCATCCATGACTATCATCTCAGCAACACAATGGTCTATACCTTGTGTTTTTGGGTTTTTAGAATCCCATACTTTTTTCTTATCAAAGCAGCTTTCTTAAGTTTGCTGTTTTCTTTTCACCAGTGGCATTGGACATGTTTTTCTCTTATTGCTTTCGTTGTTCTCCTCATTGTTAAGCATAGCTCTATAAGCTTTTGGAGGTTTATTACTTGGATGATTTCTGAGACCAGATGTTGTTCTACCTTTTCTGGAATAGTTTTGCTTTCACACTTTCCAACATCTTTAGATATATTTTCAAAATACTGCCACACCTCACTTGACGACATCATAATGTTACTGTTGGTAACTTCATTACTTCTCAATCAGACCTTGTAATGACTGCTCTGTAATTTTATCAAGCTGTCAGTGACCTGGAGAGTGCGAGAGTCAGTGGTAACTCAGTCACTGAACTCAATGACTGAAGTAGCAGCAATGGTCCCAGGGATATCTGATGCGTGCTGAATGAACTTCGAACGGACCCAGAACAAATCATGTCGGACAGGCGTTCTCTCTCTCTCTCTTAGAAATTCTTGAGACTTAGAGTATTTTTCTTGGTCATGAGCTTAAAATCAGATTACCTGCTTTTTAATGAAAAATTCTGAAAATCTAACGTTAGGCAAAAAATTGGAGAAATCCAGACTTTTCTGGGAATCTGGCAACTTTGCTGAGAGAATTATGATGCAGCAAGCAGCCTTATAGCTAGCTTGGCACAGCTGTATGGTTGGCGAAACTAACCCAGAACAGTCGTTCAGCTCATGCTTTTAACTCATTTATTTGATTTTTTATAAACTTTATAAAGTTACATCATTAGTATTTGCAGAATACTTGCATGACAACACGTGAATGCAAATATGAATGTGAATGTTGTAAAATATGCCAATATTTGCAAATGTGAATATTCAGACCATCACTAGTCGATATGACCAGTTATGGATGGAGTGTTGAGCTCCACAGACATATATGGTGATCCAGTGATCCCCAAAGACCCCTACCATTAATTTATTTTATCTGCAAAATTGGAAGTGTTCATGAAATAAACAAAGAATATTGCAATCATATGCAGATCCACAGCTTTACGTGTCTACCTGTCTATGTATGACACCTTGTTCCCAAGGGTTGGTCAAAGCAGAAAAGAACCTTAAATATAATTGCCATCTCCTGCATTAACAAGATAGAACAAGGAAACAGATGAAAGAATAGCCCAACCCACCCACATACACATGTAGATACATAAGCGCCCACACATGCACATATACATACCTATACATTTCAACATATTAATACATATACATATTTTTTTTTTTTTTTTTTTTTTTTTTTTTTTTTTATACTTTGTCGCTGTCTCCCGCGTTTGCGAGGTAGCGCAAGGAAACAGACGAAAGAAATGGCCCAACCCCCCCCCCCCCATACACATGTACATATACACGTCCACACACGCAAATATACATACCTACACAGCTTTCCATGGTTTACCCCAGACGCTTCACATGCCTTGATTCAATCCACTGACAGCACGTCAACCCCTGTATACCACATGACTCCAATTCACTCTATTCCTTGCCCTCCTTTCACCCTCCTGCATGTTCAGGCCCCGATCACACAAAATCTTTTTCACTCCATCTTTCCACCTCCAATTTGGTCTCCCTCTTCTCCTCGTTCCCTCCACCTCCGACACATATATCCTCTTGGTCAATCTCTCCTCACTCATTCTCTCCATGTGCCCAAACCATTTCAAAACACCCTCTTCTGCTCTCTCAACCACGCTCTTTTTATTTCCACACATCTCTCTTACCCTTACGTTACTTACTCGATCAAACCACCTCACACCACACATTGTCCTCAAACATCTCATTTCCAGCACATCCATCCTCCTGCGCACATCTCTATCCATAGCCCACGCCTCGCAACCATACAACATTGTTGGAACCACTATTCCCTCAAACATACCCATTTTCGCTTTCCGAGATAATGTTCTCGACTTCCACACATTTTTCAAGGCTCCCAAAATTTTCGCCCCCTCCCCCACCCTATGATCCACTTCCGCTTCCATGGTTCCATCCGCTGACAGATCCACTCCCAGATATCTAAAACACTTCACTTCCTCCAGTTTTTCTCCATTCAAACTCACCTCCCAATTGACTTGACCCTCACCCCTACTGTACCTAATAACCTTGCTCTTATTCACATTTACTCTCAACTTTCTTCTTCCACACACTTTACCAAACTCAGTCACCAGCTTCTGCAGTTTCTCACATGAATCAGCCACCAGTGCTGTATCATCAGCGAACAACAACTGACTCACTTCCCAAGCTCTCTCATCCCCAACAGACTTCATACTTGCCCCTCTTTCCAGGACTCTTGCATTTACCTCCCTTACAACCCCATCCATAAACAAATTAAACAACCATGGAGACATCACACACCCCTGCCGCAAACCTACATTCACTGAGAACCAATCACTTTCCTCTCTTCCTACACGTACACATGCCTTACATCCTCGATAAAAACTTTTCACTGCTTCTAACAACTTGCCTCCCACACCATATATTCTTAATACCTTCCACAGAGCATCTCTATCAACTCTATCATATGCCTTCTCCAGATCCATAAATGCTACATACAAATCCATTTGCTTTTCTAAGTATTTCTCACATACATTCTTCAAAGCAAACACCTGATCCACACATCCTCTACCACTTCTGAAACCGCACTGCTCTTCCCCAATCTGATGCTCTGTACATGCCTTCACCCTCTCGATCAATACCCTCCCATATAATTTACCAGGAATACTCAACAAACTTATACCTCTGTAATTTGAGCACTCACTCTTATCCCCTTTGCCTTTGTACAATGGCACTATGCACGCATTCCGCCAATCCTCAGGCACCTCACCATGAGTCATACATACATTAAATAACCTTACCAACCAGTCAACAATACAGTCACCCCCTTTTTTAATAAATTCCACTGCAATACCATCCAAACCTGCTGCCTTGCCGGCTTTCATCTTCCGCAAAGCTTTTACTACCTCTTCTCTGTTTACCAAATCATTTTCCCTAACCCTCTCACTTTGCACACCACCTCGACCAAAACACCCTATATCTGCCACTCTGTCATCAGACACATTCAACAAACCTTCAAAATACTCATTCCATCTCCTTCTCACATCACCGCTACTTGTTATCACCTCCCCATTTGCGCCCTTCACTGAAGTTCCCATTTGCTCCCTTGTCTTACGCACCCTATTTACCTCCTTCCAGAACATCTTTTTATTCTCCCTAAAATTTACTGATAGTCTCTCACCCCAACTCTCATTTGCCCTTTTTTTCACCTCTTGCACCTTTCTCTTGACCTCCTGTCTCTTTCTTTTATACTTCTCCCACTCAATTGCATTTTTTCCCTGCAAAAATCGTCCAAATGCCTCTCTCTTCTCTTTCACTAATACTCTTACTTCTTCATCCCACCACTCACTACCCTTTCTAAACAGCCCACCTCCCACTCTTCTCATGCCACAAGCATCTTTTGCGCAATCCATCACTGATTCCCTAAATACATCCCATTCCTCCCCCACTCCCCTTACTTCCATTGTTCTCACCTTTTTCCATTCTGTACACAGTCTCTCCTGGTACTTCCCCACACAGGTCTCCTTCCCAAGCTCACTTACTCTCACCACCTTCTTCACCCCAACATTCACTCCTCTTTTCTGAAAACCCATACTAATCTTCACCTTAGCCTCCACAAGATAATGATCAGACATCCCTCCAGTTGCACCTCTCAGCACATTAACATCCAAAAGTCTCTCTTTCGCGCGCCTGTCAATTAACACGTAATCCAATAACGCTCTCTGGCCATCTCTCCTACTTACATAAGTATACTTATGTATATCTCGCTTTTTAAACCAGGTATTCCCAATCATCAGTCCTTTTTCAGCACATAAATCTACAAGCTCTTCACCATTTCCATTTACAACACTGAACACCCCATGCATACCAATTATTCCCTCAACTGCCACATTACTCACCTTTGCATTCAAATCACCCATCACTATAACCCGGTCTCGTGCATCAAAACCGCTAACACACTCATTTAGCTGCTCCCAAAACACTTGCCTCTCATGATCTTTCTTCTCATGCCCAGGTGCATATGCACCAATAATCACCCACCTCTCTCCATCAACTTTCAGTTTTACCCATATTAATCGAGAATTTACTTTCTTGCATTCTATCACATACTCCCACAACTCCTGTTTCAGGAGTATTGCTACTCCTTCCCTTGCTCTTGTCCTCTCACTAACCCCTGACTTCACTCCCCAGACATTTCCAAACCACTCTTCCCCTTTACCCTTGAGCTTCGTTTCACTCAGAGCCAAAACATCCAGGTTCCTTTCCTCAAACATACTACCTATCTCTCCTTTTTTCACATCTTGGTTACATCCACACACATTTAGGCATCCCACTCTGAGCCTTCGAGGAGGATGATCACTCCCCGCGTGACTCCTTCTTCTGTTTCCCATTTTAGAAAGTTAATACAAGGAGGGGAGGATTTCCGGCCCCCCGCTCCCGTCCCCTCTAGTCGCTTTCTACGACACGCGAGGAATACGTGGGAAGTATTCTTTCACCCCTATCCCCAGGGATAATATACATATATATATACATATACACACACACACACATACACATACATACGCACATACACACACACACACACACATACATATATATACATATACATATACATACATATATATGTATATATATGTAAAAGCTTTGCGGAAGATGAAAGCTGGCAAGGCAGCAGGTTTGGATGGTATTGCAGTGGAATTTATTAAAAAAGGGGGTGACTGTATTTTTGACTAGTTGGTAAGGTTATTTAATGTTTGTATGATTCATGGTGAGGTACCTGAGGATTGGCGGAATGCATGCATAGTGCCATTGTACAAAGGCAAAGGGGATAAGAGTGAGTGCTCAAATTACAGAGGTATAAGTTTGTTGAGTATTCCTGGTAAATTGTATGGGAGGGTATTGATTGAGAGGGTGAAGGCATGTACAGAGCATCAGATTGGGGGAGAGCAGTATGGTTTCAGAAGTGGTAGAGGATGTGTGGATCAGGTGTTTGCTTTGAAGAATGTATGTGAGAAATACTTAGAAAAGCAAATGGATTTGTATGTAGCATTTATGGATCTGGAGAAGGCATATGATAGAGTTGATAGAGATGCTCTGTGGAAGGTACGAAGAATATATGGTGTGGGAGGCAAGTTGTTAGAAGCAGTGAAAAGTTTTTATCGAGGATGTAGGGCATGTGTATGAGTAGGAAGAGAGGAAAGTGATTGGTTCTCAGTGAATGTAGGTCTGCGGCAGGGGTGTGTGATGTCTCCATGGTTGTTTAATTTGTTTATGAATGGGGTTGTTAGGGAGGTGAATGCAAGAGTTTTGGAAAGAGGGGCAAGTATGAAGTCTGTTGGGGATGAGAGAGCTTGGGAAGTGAGTCAGTTGTTGTTCGCTGATGATACAGCGCTGGTGGCTGATTCACGTGAGAAACTGCAGAAGCTGGTGACTGAGTTTGGTAAAATGTGTGAAAGAAGAAAGTTAAGAGTAAATGTGAATAAGAGCAAGGTTATTAGGCACTGTAGGGTTGAGGGTCAAGTCAATTGGGAGGTAAGTTTGAATGGAGAAAAACTGGAGGAAGTAAAGTGTTTTAGATATCTGGGAGTGGATCTGGCAGCGGATGGAACCATGGAAGCGGAAGTGAATCATAGGGTGGGGGAGGGGGGCGAAAATCCTGGGAGCCTTGAAGAATGTGTGGAAGTCGAGAACATTATATCGGAAAGCAAAAATGGGTATGTTTGAAGGAATAGTGGTTCCAACAATGTTGTATGGTTGCGAGGCGTGGACTATGGATAGAGTTGTGCGCAGGAGGATGGATGTGCTGGAAATGAGATGTTTGAGGACAATGTGTGGTGTGAGGTGGTTTGATCGAGTAAGTAACGTAAGGGTAAGAGAGATGTGTGGAAATAAAAAGAGCGTGGTTGAGAGAGCAGAAGAGGGTGTTTTGAAATGGTTTGGTCACATGGAGAGAATGAGTGAGGAAAGATTGACCAAGAGGATATATGTGTTGGAGGTGGAGGGAACGAGGAGAAGAGGGAGACCAAATTGGAGGTGGAAAGATGGAGTGAAAAAGATTTTGTGTGATCGGGGCCTGAACATGCAGGAGGGTGAAAGGAGGGCAAGGAATAGAGTGAATTGGAGCGATGTGGTATACCGGGGTTGACGTGCTGTCAGTGGATTGAATCAAGGCATGTGAAGCGTCTGGGGTAAACCATGGAAAGCTGTGTAGGTATGTATATTTGCGTGTGTGGAAGTATGTATATACATGTGTATGGGGGTGGGTTGGGCCATTTCTTTTGTCTGTTTCCTTGCGCTACCTCGCAAACGCGGGAGACAGCGACAAAGCAAAAAATAAAAAAAAAATATATATATATATATATATATATATATATATATATATATATATATATATATATATATATATATATTATTTTTTTATTATTATACTTTGTCGCTGTCTCCCGCGTTTGCGAGGTAGCGCAAGGAAACAGACGAAAGAAATGGCCCAACCCACCCCCATACACATGTATATACATACGTCCACACACGCAAATATACATACCTACACAGCTTTCCATGGTTTACCCCAGACGCTTCACATGCCCTGATTCAATCCACTGACAGCACGTCAACCCCGGTATACCACATCGCTCCAATTCACTCTATTCCTTGCCCTCCTTTCACCCTCCTGCATGTTCAGGCCCCGATCACACAAAATCTTTTTCACTCCATCTTTCCACCTCCAATTTGGTCTCCCTCTTCTCCTCGTTCCCTCCACCTCCGACACATATATCCTCTTGGTCAATCTTTCCTCACTCATTCTCTCCATGTGCCCAAACCACTTCAAAACACCCTCTTCTGCTCTCTCAACCACGCTCTTTTTATTTCCACACATCTCTCTTACCCTTACATTACTCACTCGATCAAACCACCTCACACCACACATTGTCCTCAAACATCTCATTTCCAGCACATCCATCCTCCTGCGCACAACTCTATCCATAGTCCACGCCTC
The DNA here is from genome assembly GCF_036320965.1 of Panulirus ornatus. Taxonomy (NCBI): domain Eukaryota; kingdom Metazoa; phylum Arthropoda; class Malacostraca; order Decapoda; family Palinuridae; genus Panulirus; species Panulirus ornatus. The sequence continues at coordinate 50,912,950 of NC_092243.1, forward strand.
GCAACCATACAACAATATTCCTTCAAACATACCCATTTTTGCTTTCCGAGATAATGTTCTCGACTTCCACACATTCTTCAAGGCTCCCAGGATTTTCGCCCCCTCCCCCACCCTATGATCCACTTCCGCTTCCATGGTTCCATCCGCTGCCAGATCCACTCCCAGATATCTAAAACACTTCACTTCCTCCAGTTTTTCTCCATTCAAACTCACCTCCCAATTGACTTGACCCTCAACCCTACTGTACCTAATAACCTTGCTCTTATTCACATTTACTCTTAACTTTAATCTTCCACACACTTTACCAAACTCAGTCACCAGCTTCTGCAGTTTCTCACATGAATCAGCCACCAGCGCTGTATCATCAGCGAACAACAACTGACTCACTTCCCAAGTTCTCTCATCCCCAACAGACTTCATACTTGCCCCTCTTTCCAAAACTCTTGCATTTACCTCCCTAACAACCCCATCCATAAACAAATTAAACAACCATGGAGACATCACACACCCCTGCCGCAAACCTACATTCACTGAGAACCAATCACTTCCCTCTCTTCCTACACGTACACATGCCTTACATCCTCGATAAAAACTTTTCACTGCTTCTAACAACTTTCCTCCCACACCATATATTCTTAATACCTTCCACAGAGCATCTCTATCAACTCTATCATATGCCTTCTCCAGATCCATAAATGCTACATACAAATCCATTTGCTTTTCTAAGTATTTCTCACATACATTCTTCAAAGCAAACACCTGATCCACACATCCTCTACCACTTCTGAAACCACACTGCTCTTCCCCAATCTGATGCTATGTACATGCCTTCACCCTCTCAATCAATACCCTCCCATATAATTTACCAGGAATACTCAACAAACTTACACCTCTGTAATTTGAGCACTCACTCTTATCCCCTTTGCCTTTGTACAATGGCACTATGCACGCATTCCGCCAATCCTCAGGCACCTCACCATGAGTCATATATATTTATATACATGTTTTTTTTTTTTTTTTTTTTTTTTTTTTTTTTTTTTTTTTTTTTGCCGCTGTCTCCTGCTCCTGCGAGGTAGCGCAAGGAAACAGACGAAAGAAAGTATTTATCCTACTATAATCGTACACTGTTCCCTCTCAGGATGCAGGTTATCCTTCCCTTACTTAGTTTCTTATATTTACTTTTTCATGCTTGTTCGCTGTTTCCTGTGCGAGTGAGGTAGTGCCAGGAATGGACAAAGAAATGGCCACGTTCATTATCTAGCTGTCATGTATAATGCACCAAAACCAGAACCCCCTTTCCACAACCAGCCTCCACAGACCTTCTCATGGTTCCCTCAACCACTTCTTATGCTGGTTCGGCCCATTGGTTGCTCATTGTCCCTGTACACCACATGGCTCTAATTTGCTGTATTTCTTACAAGCCTAACACCCTCCTGCATGTTCGGGACTTAAACACTTAAAGCATCTTTCATTCCATCCTTGTGCCTCCACCTAGGTTTTTCTTTTCTTTTTTTTCTTGTTCCCTCCACTTCAAATATGTATATGTGTATACCCTCTTATTAATTTTATTTTTTGATGTTGAAGGCTCCAGTCACTTACAAAAATCCACATTGAAATAGAAAGAGAATTATGAAATGGAAAAAGAGAAGACAAGGGAAAGTGTTTATGAATTTTTGAGAAAGTGAAAGACTTGTCTTTGGAAATGTGCTAGGTCATAGTTATTGGGAAGGACATGAGAGGGTAGAGAGTTCCGGAGCTTTGACATGTAAAGAAAGAAGCAGGTATCAAGATGGCCCACCTTTGAGTTGCTTGTCACACAATAATCATGTGACACAGCAGCTTGCCGAGTATTGCGTGGTCTAGCTAGTGGTGTGGGCACACTAGCAGCCAGCTCTCAGGAGCAAAAACCAAAGTAATACCTATAGAAGAGGGAAAGTGAACCAACATTGTGGCATAGGGCAAGGGAGGCAAGCTTGGAGGTTAGCCTGGGACAGTTTCAATTCAACTCTATCCAATAAGGATGAAGAGCTAGACCACCTCAAATGTGAGACCACCTCAAATTTATACAAGGATGAATCATTTCCTTGTATAAATGGAGCATCAGTTCAGAAAAGAAGTTTGACATTTGAACAGGACATCCAGTTTCTTAGAAGACTTAGCTATTCCTGTAATTTCCAAGAAAAAGTGGATGTTACAGTAATGCCAAGTATGTTCATTGAGTCAAGAGGTGGAATTACATAACCATAAAAGGAGAGACAAGAGTTAGTTATGAGGAGTTTTTGATAAGGAGATGGGTAGAAACTGGGTATTGGAGGCATTAAACTTAACAAATTTTTGTGTACCCCACTGAGATATCCTGTCTAAGGCTGAGTTTATTAAGGAGGCTGTGTCAAGACAAGATGCAGATCGAATGAGAGAAGAGGGAGCAGAAATGAAGGGTGTGGATGAATGCAATGTTGAGTCATCAGCATATGAGTGCATTGGATTATTTGTGGAGGAGGAAGTTATTGAAAAAAAGGAGAAAAAGTGTAGGGGACACTGCTATTGATTAAGAAAAGGGTGGAGGCTGATCCATCAACAACCACAGAGATAGAGGGAGCTAGATATGAAGGAGCAAAGTGAGGAAGGGAAGCCAAAAAAGGGAAGCTTAGAGATGAGAACCTGATGCCACACCCTGCCAAAAGCCTTAGATATGTCAACGGCAACGACACTTGACTCCCCAAAATCTTTCAAGGATGATGACCAGACTTTTATAAGAAAAGAAGAATATCACCAGTGGATCTCGCCTTATGGAAGCCATACTATTGAGCAGAGAGAAGACTGGTTTTCTATGTGTTTAAGGATGTGGGAGTTGAGGAGGGATTCAAAGACTTTGGAAATGGTAGATGTCAAAGCAATAAGGTGGTAGTTAGTGGGGTGAGAATGATATCTCTTTTCAGGGATGGGTTATATCAGTGCATGCTTCCAAGGAGGTGTTGGTTTTTAAACAGAAGTAGAACAGTACACAGGGATGGATGCCATCAGAGCCATACACCTTGCTTGTGTCCAGAGAAATAGCGCTTTTCGGACAGTCTGTAAAGAGATTACGTGAAGGGGCATAGGTTTAGTAAGAGGAGCATCAGGGGGTGAAGGAATTTAAAGTCATCCAAGGTGGAGTTAGAGGAGAAACAGGAACCAGAGTTGATTTGTCTATGGGAGAGACAGCTATAGTACCATCAGAGTGGGAAAGTGAAGGGAAGGTAGAGCAACAGAGGTTTTTAAAGATGCCCTTGGCTAAAGACCAGAAAGACCTATCAGTGGATGACAAGGAAAGGTTGTATCACTTTCTTTGAATAAAGGAACACTATGCCACACAGATAATATGCTTGCAGTGATGAAGGGCAATGATAAAAGGTGAATTAGAGGCAGAGGAAGGAGAGTTTTCGAAGCCCAATATGCTTGACCCCTTGCCTGAATGGCCTCAGAATAGGAATGGTTGAACAAAGGATTGGATGAAGAGGATGCCTTGGAGGAAGAGGGGATAAATGCTTCAAGAATAATCTCTACATAAGAATAATCACTACATAAGAGACAGTAATTTACCCAAGGAAAGTCAGAAAAGAATTTATGTAAGTGATTCCAGTCAGCTTTGTTGAAGTGCCAGGGTTTATGCTTGGAAGGGGATGCTGGAGGGGGAGGTGCCATTAGAATGGATACATTTATAATTGTGATCAGATGAACCAGTTGTGGGTGAGATTGTGTATTTACAGTGGGATGGACTAGAGGTGAAAAATCCAGAATATTAGGAGAGTGGTCACAGCAGTCAGGAATATGGGTAGGATAGGAGATAATTTGCTCTTAATCATTGAGAATGGAGAATGGGAGGGCTTCAATCCCTCCACAATCTGTTTGGGAGGAATTCAGCCATTCCCTATAGTAAATGTTGAATACCCGGAAGTAGAGGATCTCGGCTTGTTGGTGAGAGGATGTCACAGTCTCATGGCAGGAGTTTGAATAGTCAAATAAGGATATAAGATTCATAGAATTGGGAAAGCACTAGGCAAAACAGAGGAAAAGTGTGGAAGTAGGGAGACAGACCTTGAGCCATATAACATCAAAGTTTTGAGACTCAAGGTTCTTGAGGCATGCAACAGGTGTGTTGATGCTGGAATAAGCACAAACACCACCTTTGAATCAGAATTGTGAGTGGGTTATGGTAAGATGTGAAAAAGGGACTAGTGAGAACATCATTAGACAACTGTGTGTCAGACAGAAGTAAGATATTAGGAGTGGTACTAGACAGATGACGTTCAACTTAGGAGAGGAGAGGTTACTAGAGAGACCATAAATGTTGGTATAGTGAATAGAAAAAGAGGAAGGGTTAACAGGTTGTGGGAGAGGCTGGTAATACTCCTGCCAGAGCCCTCCCTCTATTTCCTCAGTTATCCTCTTCATGTCCAAACCATTTTAGCAGACCGTCTTCAGCCCTCTTATACATACTTTTCTTACTACCATACCTCTCTCTTACTTTATAATTTCTTATTCAATCAACCCTCCTCACACCATGTATTGTCCTCAAATATTTAATTTGCCACACATCCATTCACTTCTTTACATATTTAGTGAAGGTTGAGCCTCTCATCCATACAACGCTTACAGAATGTCTATACCATCGATTATATCCATCTTTGCTCTTTGAAACAGTGACCTCTCTTTCCACACATTCCTCAATGAGCCCAGGACCCCCCCATACACATACCCTATGACTCACTTCAGCTCTCTTGGTTCCATTTGCTGCCATATCTATTCCTAGGTATCTAAAACACTCCACTTCCTCCAGATTATCTCCATTCAGATTTACATTCCAAATAACCTTGCTTGTATTCATATTTACTGTCAACATTTTCCTTTCGCATAATCTCCCAAATACTTACATCAGCTTCCGCAGTTTTCACTCATATCTGCCACCAGCACAGTGTCATTAGAAAACAACTGATTCACCTCTCTCCCCAACAGATTGCATACCTGCTTCTCTCTCTCCAAGACCCTTGCAGTCACCTCCCTCACCACCCATCCATAAACAAATTTAGCAGCCTCAGTGACATCACACGCCCGTGCTGCAGACTGACCTTCACCTGGAACTGCTAATCCTCCTCTCTACCTATTTGGATGCATTCTTTACTCTCATGATAAAAGCTTTGCTCCTTTTAGCAGTTTTCCTCCCAATCCACACATTCTTAACACTTTCTCTAGATCCTTGAATGCCATGTACAGATCCTTCTGTTTCTCTAAGCATTTCTTGCACACATTCTTCAAAGGAAATACCTGATTCCACATTTCCTTCTGTGTGTACCTCTGTGTATGCCTTCAGTCTTTCAGTTTAAATTACCTCATGCAACTTAACAGGTACACTTAGCAAACCTATACCTGTGTAATTTAAACATTCTTTTTTGCTCCTGTTACCTTATACTCTGGCACCAATCCTCAGGCACCTCATCATCAGCCATTCATTCTTTGTGGTTCCTAATTGACCAGTCAACAAGACAATTACCCCCTTTTTTAAAAGATTCAACTGCAGTACCATCCACCTTAGCTGCTTTTCTGCAGAGCTTCTAATATAAGGCTTTCACCACATTTTATCTGTTCACCAAACCCTTACTATGATTGTATCACCTCCCATACCTCAAAATTCAAAACATCCCTCATCTATCACCCAATCATCTGATACTCTTAGAATCTTTCAAAATACTTACTCCATCTCCTCTTCACCTCATTTTTGCTTGTTACCATTTTCCCTTTTGTTCCCTTCACCAATGTTCCCATTTTTCTTGTTTTTCTCACACTGTAAGCTTCCTTCCAAATTTTTATTTTCTTTGTTGTGTGCTGATAGCAACTCACCCAAACTCTCATTTGCCTTCTTTTTCTCTGCAAAAAGTACCCATACAATTCTCTTCTTTTTCACTGGCAATTTATATTTCTCATTCCACTGCTCACTATCCTTTCTCACATGTCTACCTCCCAAATGCCACACATCTGTGGCACATATAAGCAGTGCTTCCCTAAATACCTCCCATTCTTCACACATTTCCTTTGTTTCATTCACTCTTGGTATATCTTCACACAAGCCTCTTTTCCAAGCTCAGTCACTTTACCACCCTTTTCCTTCTCACATCATTTTCTCTCTAACCAAATCCTCTAGAAACCTTTATCCTCACCTCTACCAAGTAGTAATCAGACTTCCTAACACCTGTCCCTCTCATCATATTCACATCCAATAGATCTCTCCTTTACAAGCCTATCAGCAATACTGTCTTTCCTAGTTGCCCATGTATTTTTCACATTGGAGGCTCCACTGATGGACAAAAGTCCACATCAGGGCTGGGCCTTAAATCAGATATAGAGAGGTTGATGAAAGGGAAGAATATACAAGGAAAAGTATTAATTGAAGCCTGGAAGAAGTAAAAAAAAAACTATATTAAAATATGCCAGGTCATAGTTATTGGGAAAGACATGGGAAGGTAGAGAGTTAAAAGCTTTAAAGTGCAGGGAAAGACACAGTTATCAATACAGCCCACCTTGAGTTATCAACAGCTGCACAGTAACCACATGATGCAGCAGCTTGCCAAGTATTGCATTGCCTAGCTAGTGGTAGGGGCACATAAGCAGCCAGATCTTGAGAGCAGAAACCAAAGTAATACCTATAAAGGAAGGAAAGTGAACCAACATTGTATTGTAGAGCAATCAGGTCAGGTTTTGAAGTTAGCCTGGGAGAAAAGTTAATATGTCGGACTGTTGTCAACTCGAATCTGTCAGAAAGGATGCAGAGTTAGAACCACCCCATATGAGAAAGCATTACTATATACAAGGATGGATTAGTACTTTTTTTTGTAAATGGAACAACTATTCAGGAGAAAAGAAATTTCAGCATGTAAATAGGACTCCCAATTTCTTAGAGGCAGACTTAGCTCTTCCTGTAATGTGGGATTTCCAAGAAAAAGTGGATGTTACAGTAATACCAAGTATGTTCATTGAGGAATTTTCAATAGAGAGATGGGTAGAAACTGGGTCTTGGAGGCATTAAACTTAACCAGATTTTGTCTTATCCCACTGAGATATCCTGTCCAAGTATGAATTTATTGAGGACATTGTGTTGGGGTGAGATACTGATCAAGTGAGAGAAGATGGAGCAGAATTGAAGGATATGGAGGAATGCAGTGATGAGTCATCAGCATATGAGTGCATTTGTGGAAGAAAGGAAATTGTTGATAAAAATGACAAAAAGTGTAGAAGATAGGACAAAACCTTGAGGGACACCACTGTTGTTGGAGAAAGGAGGTAGAGACTGATCCATTAATAACCATAGAGATAGATTGGCCAGAAAGGAAGCTAGATATGAGAAAGCAAAGTGAGGGAGAGGAGCCAAAAGAGGGTAGCTTAGAGAAAAGACCCTGATGCCACTTCCGTCAAAAGCTTTGAATATGTCAAGGGCAACCACATGCGATTTTCCTAAAATCTTGCATGGATGATGAGTGGACATTAGTAAGATAGGAAAGAATATCAGTAATGAAGCCATACTGGAGATCAGAGATGAGATTCAGGATGTCAAAGGATATGGGAGTTGAGGGGGGATTCAAAGACTTTGGAAATTGTAGATGGTATTTTGTGGGGTTAGAACAGTCACCCTTCGTAGGGATGGGATGTATCAATGCATACTTCCTAGGAAAAGTTCTGGTTTTTAAACCGAAATGGAACAGAAGATGAGTAAGCACATGTGCAAGTTCAGAGGCACACTCTATCATTACATGAGGATGGATGGATGCCATCAGGACCATAAGTGCTTTTCAGATAGTTAAAAAACATTACAGCAAGGGGTATAAATTAGTAAGAGGAAAATCAAGGGATGAAGGAATGTTAAAGTCATCCAGATGGGGTTAGAGGAGAAAGGAATCAAAAAAGGTTCTTTTTATATGGGAGAGATAGGTATAGTAGTGTCAGAAAAGTGAAAGAAAGGTAGAGTGACAAAAGTTGATATTAATGACCTTAGTTAAAGACCAGAGTTGAGGTTAATGCACTTCCTTTGAATAAAGGAACACTTTACCTCACAGATACTGTACTTGCAGTGATTATGGGCACTGATAAATGCTGAATGGGAGTCAGAGGAAGAAACTTTTTCCTGAGCCTGATATGCCTGATGCCTTGCTTGAATGGTCTTAGAACAGGAATGGTTGAACCACAGACTGGGAGAAGAGGTCATCTTGGAGGAAGAGGGGATAAATTCTTCCATTTCTGCTGCAGTAACCTTTGCTATGCATTTGTCAGAGACAGAAGTATCACCCTATATAAGAGGCAGTAATTTAACCAAGGAGTATCAGGAAAGAATTTTCTTAAGTATTTCAGTCAACTTTGTTGAGGTGTCAATATTTACATTTAGAAGGAGCTGCTGGAGAAAGAGGTGCTGTAATAATAGATACATTTATGAGTGTGTGATCAGATGAACTGGGGGCGAGATTGTGTAGTTTAAGCGGGATGGATTAAATGTGAAAAACTGATCCAGAATATTTGGAGAGTGGCCACAGTGGTCAGAAATACGAGTAAGGTGGAAGATAATTTACATTAGATTACTGATGATGAGGAATGTGAGAACTTCAGTCCCCCCCTACTATCTGTATGGGAGGAATTCAAGTATTCCTTATAAATAAACATATGTGAAACTGCAGAAGCTGGTGACTGAGTTTGGTAAAGTGTGTGAAAGAAGAAAGCTGAGAGTAATTGTGAATAAGAGCAAGGTTTTTAGGTTCAGTAGTGTTGAGGGACAAGTTAATTGAGAGTTAAGTTTGAATGGAGAAAAACTGGAGGAAGTGAAGTGTTTTAGATATCTGGGAGTGGATTTAGCAGCAGATGGAACCATGAAAGCAGAAGTGAGTCACAGGGTTGGGGAGGGGGCAAAGGTTGTGGGAGCGTTGAAGAGTGTGTGGAAAGCGAGAACATTATCTCGGAGAGCAAAAATGGATATGTTTGAAGGAATAGTGGTTCCAAGAATGTTATATGGTTGTGAGGCGTGGGCTATAGAGAGGTTTGTGCGGAAGAGGGTGGATGTGTTGGAAATGAAATGTTTGAGGACAATATGTGGTGTGAGGTGGTTTGATCGAGTAAAGAATGAAAGGGTAAGAGAGATGTGTAGTAATAAAAAGAGTGTGGTTGAGAGAGCAGAAGAGGGTGTATTGAAATGGTTTGGTCATATGGAGAGAATGAGTGAGGAAAGATTGACAAAGTAGACATATACGTGTCAGAGGTGGAGGGAATGGGAAGTGGGAGACCAAATTGGAGGTGGAAGGATGGAGTGAAAAAGATTTTAAGCAATCAGGGCCTGAACATACAGGAGGGTGAAAGGCTTGCAAGGAATAGAGTGAATTGGAACAATGTGGTATACCAGGGTCGATGTGCTGTCAGTGGATTGAACCAGAGCATGTGAAGCATCTGGGGTAAACCATGGAAAATTTTGTGGGGCCTGGATGTGGAAGGGGAGCTGTGGTTTCAGTGCATTACACATGACAGCTAAAGACACTGTGAACAAATGGGGCCTTTTTTATCTTTTCCTAGTGTTACCTCGTGCACATGTGGGGGGAGGGGGATGCCATTTCATGTGTGGCGGGGTGGCGGCAGGTATGAATGAAGGCAGCAAGTATAAATATGTATATGTCTGTGTATGTACATGTATGTATACGTTGAAATGTATAGGTATGTATATGTGGGTGTGTGGGCGTTTATGTATATACATGTGTATGTGGGTGGGTTGGGCCATTCTTTCATCTGTTTCCTAGTGCTGCCTCGCTAACACGGGAGACAGTGACTAAGTATAATAATAATAATGTCCCTCCTTGTAAACCTGGTATTCCCACCTGGTATTCCTATGAGTCCATGGAAAGGATCACAATTTTTTTTTCTTAGCACATGATCAAGTATATTCCTATAAGCCCACGGGAAAATGAAACATGATAAGATCCCAAGTGCACTTTCGTGTAATAATCATGTGAGAGAAATATAACAGTCAGTTGATATACAACTAAGAGACATAGCTAAGATGCCATTTGGTAAACATTATTACTCATCTCAACATGACAGAGTTAAATTATCATCATTTCAATCTATGTTCCTTAGGGCATTATGTATTTGCAGTCCAGAGTTTATTGATGATGAATTTGAGAAGATATATTTTATTGGATCTAAGTTAAAGTACCCTAGATCTTTCATTAATAAATCCCTTAAGTTAGCAAAGAAATCATTTTATAAAGTTGTGCCAAAACCTCCCATTGACACCAAGACTTTTAGTTCGCCTTTTTAATAATTTTACTTCCCATGTTGCTTAAATCCTTTAATGTAAATGTTGCCTTCAGCAACAACAATACTATGAAGAATATCTTAATCAGGAACTCACCAGAAAATTCTCCTAGATGCATCTATAAAGTGCCATGTAGAAATTGTGATAAGTTTTATGTTGGGCAGACTGGTAAGGATCTTTCTGTTAGACTTAAGTAACATGAATATAGTATAAGAACAGGATAAGAATCAAATGCCTTGTTTAATCAGATTAAAAACTGTGATCATTGTATTGACAGAGGTAATGCCATCTAAGTTATTAACTCTACTCCAGTACCATGAGAAATATCATCTTCTGTTGTTAAATACTCAAAGAATTATAACCTTAATATTAGTGAAGGTCTATACAAATTGGATAACTTTATTGTTGATGAAATTCATAAACAATTCACCTTGATAACTTCAGTTTATGATATGCTCGTTGTCTGTCTTGTCTTGGACAATCACATGTTTACCAAACGGCGTCCTAGTTACGTCTTCGTTTTATATCAACTGACTGTTATTTATCTCTCGTGTCTCTCCTGATGATGTGATTATTACACGAAAGTGCACTTGGGAACTTATCTTGTTTCATTTTCCCCTTGGACTCATATATATATATATATATATATATATATATATATATATATATATATATATATATATATATATATTTATTATTATTTTGCTTTGTCGCTGTCTCCCATATAATTTCCCAGGAGTACTCAACAAACTTATACCTCTGTAATTTGAGCACTCACTTTTATCCCCTTTGCCTTTGTACAATGACACTATGCAAGCATTCTGCCAATGCTCAGGCACCTCACCATGAGTCATACATACATTAAATAACCTTACCAACCAGTCAACAATACAGTCACCCCCTTTTTAATAAATTCCACTGCAATACCATCCAAACTCGCTACCTTGCTGGCTTTCATCTTCCGCAAAGCTTTTACTACCTCCTCTCTGTTTACCAACTCATTCTCCCTAACCCTCTCACTTTGCACACCACCTTGACCAAAACACCCATTATATTGAGAGGGTGAAGGCATTTACAGAGCATCAGATTGGGGAAGAACAGTGTGGTTTCAGAAGTGGTAGAGGATGTGTGGATCAGGTGTTTGCTTTGAAGAATGTATGTGAGAAATACTTAGAAAAGCAAATGGATTTGTATGTAGCATTTATGGATCTGGTGAAGGCATATGATAGAGTTGAGTGAGATGCTCTGTGGAAGGTCTAAAGAATATATGGTGTGGGAGGCAAGTTGTTAGAAGCAGTGAAAAGTTTTTATCGAGGATGTAAGGCATGTGTATGTGTAGGAAGAGAGGAGTGATTGGTTCTCAGGGAATGTTGGTTCGCAGCAGGGGTGCGTAATGTCTCCAGGGTTGTGTAAATTGTTTATGGATGGGGTTGTTAGGGAGGTAAATGCTAGAGTTTTGGAGAGAGGGGCAAGTATGTGTTTGAGGACAGTATGTGGTGTGTGGTGGTTTGATCGAGTAAGTAATGAAAGGGTGAGAGAGATGTGTGGTAATAAAGAGAGTGTGGTTGAGAGAGCAGAAGAGGGTGTTTTGAAATGGTTTGGTCACATAGAGAGAATGAGTGAGGAAAGATTGACAAAGAGGATATGTGTCAGAAGTGGAGGGAACGAGGAGAAGTGGGAGACCAAATTGGAGGTGGAAAGATGGAGTGAAAAAGATTTTGAGTGATCGGGCCTGAGCATGCAGGAGGGCGAAAGGCGTGCAAGGAATAGAGTGAATTGGAACGATGTGGTATACCGGGGTCGACGTGCTGTCCATGGATTGAACCAGGGCATGTGAAGTGTCTGGGGTAAACCATGGAAAGTTTTGTGGGGCCTGGATGTGGAAAAGGATCTGTGGTTTCAGTGCATTATACATGACAGTTAGAGACTGAGTGTGAACGAATGTGGCTTTTGTTGTCTTCTCCTAGCGCTACCTCACGCATGTGTAGGGGGAGGGGGGGTGCCATTTCATGTGTGGCGGGATGGTGACGGGAATGGCTGAGGGCAGCAAGTATCAATATGTGCATGTGTATATATATTTGTCTGTATGTATACATTGAAATATATATGTATGTATATGTGCATGTGTGGGCATGTATGTATATACATGTGTATGTGGGTGGGTTGGGCCATTCATTTTTTTTGTTTCCTTGCGCTACCTCGCTAACACGGGAGAGTGACAAAGTTTAATAAATAAAATGAAATTATATATATTTAACATATTATACATAATCGCTGTTTCCCTCGTCAGCGAGGAAGCGCCAGGAAACAGACAAAGAATGGCCCATCCACTAACATACACATATATGTACATAAACACACACATATACATACATTTACATATTAACATATACACATACAGACATCTCACAGGCACATATTCATATTTGCTTGCCTTCATCCATTCTTATCGCCACACTACCCCACAGGAAAACAGCATCAACATAAGAACAGTAAGTACTTAAATTTATTACATCCTCTGACAGATGAACTAAAAATGATTCGTCACCATCACCAGCCCTATGACTGACTTCCATTTCCATGGTTCTGTTTACAGCCATATCCACTCCAAGGTATCTAAAGCACTCCACTCTCTCCAAGTTTTCTCCATTCAAACTCACACCCCAACTAACCTGCCCCTCTGCCTTGCTAAACATAATAGTATTTGCTTTTATTCACATTTACTTCCAATTTCCCCTTTCACACACTTTCTGAATCTCAGACACTAACCTCTGACATTTATCACTCAAATCTGCCTCTAGTTCTTTGTAATTAGCAAAGAACTGACACTTCCCAGGCACCCATCACCTATATAATATGTATACTCACTCATCTCTTCAAGACCCTTGCATTTACCTCCCTTACCATCCATCCATAAATAATGTAAATAATTATGGTGACATCACACAACCTTGCCACAGACCCACCTTCACCTGGAACCACTACACACTCTCCTTTATTCCTATTCACACACATGCCTTACAGTCTTAATACAAACTTTCACCACTTCTAGTAGCTTTCCTCACACACCATTTATTCATAAAACCTTCCACAGTGCATCTCCATCCACCCTATCATATGTTATATTCAGATCCATAAATGCCCCATACAGATCCATCTGCTTCTCTATATTTCTGACACTTTCTTCAAAGAAAATACATGATCCAAACATCCTTTTGCAGTCCTTAAACCAAATCGTTCCTTCACAGTCTGATGCTAAGTACATGACCACCACTTTCCTATGCAACTCACCTGATACACTCAACCCCTTCTATCTTCACCAAGCCATATATCTCCCCTATCCAAACACCCTACATCTGCCACCCTATCTTGGAACACAACTATCCTTCAGAGCACTCATTCCCCCTCACTATCTGCTAGCACTTCCCCAATAGCCTCTCTTTACTGATGATTTTCTAAAACTATTACTCTTCTTCCAAAAATATCTTATTCTCCCTTAAGTTCAGGGTTTAAGATTCAATCCCTTGTGGGCCTGACCCTGGGTCATGATCCATTGACTCTCATTTTTCAGTCGCATATTCATGGTGAACACGGGCCCATGCACTGGTATGTTCTCTTCACATCATTTAATGTCACCCTCCAACAAATAGTCCACAGTATTTATGTGGCTATTATGAATGGATAAAGTTTAACTTGAAAGTAAATATCATAATTTGAACACATCACTAGCTTGGCCAAAGCCATGGTAAAGCCCATCACAATATTTGCATCTTTTTTTATAGCCCTTGTCATGGTTTCACAGTATGGTATTATTATACATGTTTATATATAAGTTAAATTTGACCTTTATATATCAGTGTGTGTGTATGTATGTAACAGTGAAACCCAAACAAGGGCCATTAAAAAGTAGATACAAACATTGTTTGGAGAGCTTTTTATCCTCAGAAAGGCTATATCATTGTCAATGGATGGGAAGGAGTAGTCCCTGAGGACTTCGTTGCTCTAAAGGATTCCATCATTTCCTTGCTTCTGCATGGATTGCAACCTTGAAGTTGTTGAAGCCTAATAAAAGGAGTCATAGGTTCTGTATAATTATGATTAATTGTACACATACACACAATAACTAGACAATGAAACTATGAATTCTAGGAATAGACAGTTGTTTAGAAAACTATTTCATAGAAGGAAAGTTCAGTAGAAGGGGCCCCTTACTTTTAAAAATAGGTAATTACAGTGGTTTTACTTGATATTCATATTTCACATCATGTCTGCTCTTTCACATTCTGAAATGGTTGGCATATGTAAAATCTCTCCCAAACATTATGGTTAGTATTGTATATAAAACTCAAAATGTCTGTGAATAGCAACACTTGGGGTATTTGCTAGAGATGTTCTTGTCATAATTGAACACTTGCTTTTGAATTAGATTTAATGCTTATTTGTTTTTATATTCAATTTCAATCAAGTGAGAAAGTAAGAGTAAGAAAACATGGAAAAGCAAAACAGATGGAAGGAAACCACTTAAAGATAGGGAATTAGAAAAATTGCATTTGTGAGGAACATTACCAGGTTTCTGAAAGTTATGCTGACTGCAAATGGTATTGCCTCCAAGGGTAAAAAGGTCATGTAGTTCCTAACCTCACAGTAACAAAAAACTAATTCTTATATTTTTGTTGTCACATTTTCAGTGTAGCACAGAAAATTGCATTATGAAAACTGTCCTTATGGTAATAAATTTACCTTTGCTATTAATGATAATACTTTGGCAATCCATTTGTGGTCAAAAGCATTTATTAAGGTATTCATGCATTAATAAATACTATATATAGCGTGTATCTTTGGTTTGTCCAGACTTTACACCGTAGGAAGGTTTTGGGACCTATTTTTATTAGTAAGATTGTACTACTTTTGATACATTGATGCTATTTGGTGAAGTAATGTGATATAATTTTTGTTAATGTTGGAAACGTTTGGAACTGTAATAACTTGAATTTGTTGAATGTGGATTACTTGATAGTAACTATATTTTTGTAATCATATGGTGTGATGAAATATTTATGATTATGAATATTGGGACAGTTTATCGATAAATCCAAATAACATTTAATGCCCAGTATCTTTTGAAGAACCTGTATTCAGAGACATGTTGTACAGAAGTAGTAATAATAATTCATGCATTTGTAGCATTATGCGATTGTTTATGTGACTTAAATCAGTATTGAGTATATGAAGCACTTTATGAATACTGTAAACAGAGCAGCAACAAAAAAGGTAAATTTATCTTTAGTATTAAAATCACACTTCATGAATGGACCTTTGACTTGATTAGGCCTCCAGAATGTCCCTGAGTGTTGAATCAGGTAGAATAAACTTTGTGTGTACTGATGATTGAAAGAATCAGTATTGATGCTGCTATCTATTTAGTGATTATTTACATCTCATTTTATGTTTGAATATTGTTTAGATGCAAAATACATCTGACCTCTGAAGTTAGGATGATTTATAATGGTGTTAGAGACAGAAGATAGTAATGCTGATGTTGAGTGCATATATCTATCTATGATGCCCAATCATTCTTGGGAACTCCCTGAGATGGTGGTGATGGCCAAAAGTGTCTCTGTAACTGATGAACTATATACGAGTGCATGATTATTAGAATCAAAGTCATGATATTAAGTGTATGATTATTAAAATTAAAGTCAGGAGATTAATTCTGTAAAACTGCCAATAGTGTTGATGGTTGTTTTGCATTTGCAGCTTTGAGTACTTCTAAATGATTTATTTACATTGCAGCTTTTTTTTTTTTTTTTTTTTTTTTTTTTTTTTTTTTTTTAGATTCCAAAGAGGGTTTAATTAAAGACTTAGAATCTGTCTTACAATTTATTTCATCATATATCTATTCATTTTAGAATTATTACTTTAGTTCAGAGAAATTTCCACAAACTGGTAATGAGCAAGTTAATATGGGGTTAGTTCCTTAACTGTTTTTTGAGTTTGGTGAATCTTAGTTTTGGGAATTTCATAATTTGTAGCTTTGAATTATCTAGTTTGAAGACAGAGCAAGGTCATCAAAACTTTAAGTAGAATTCTGAGTATTCTCATTATCAGATTTGTAGATTTATATAAGGCTTTTAATCATATGGTGACCATAATGTATGGGAAAGATTTATTGTATGTCACTGAGTAGTTTATATGAAATGCAAAAACATAATAATGCTGTAGACAATCAGGTTTTGGTCATCTTTGTCATGAGAGAACAAAATATGTTATTTGTGCCTGTGAGGTGATGGCAGGCTTCATTAGTTGGCCGTTTTGTTGTAAATTGAACAAAAACCACTGACAACAAAGCGTTTCCTAAAGCGACAACTTTCACGTGTGTACTGTGAGACAGTGCATTGATAGGGTCTTCATCTGGTTTACTGATTAAGAAATTTCTAGTCCTCTGTAATACAGATTATAATCTTTATATTGTGTGCCTTATAGTCATTAAAAACATAGTTACAGTTAATAAGTATTCTCCAGTTATGCTGTAACTTAATGTATGAGAAATCCTGATGTTGCTGTTTGCTGTAAAAATTCATTATTGATAGATTTAACTTCTCATAATGTGATAGAAAGCAAAGAAGGAAACTCCTGCACTGTAGCTATAAAATATTGGTTATATGAAAGATATCTAAATCATGATCTTGCAGGGATGTGCTATGATAGCGTCTTCCTCCTAAATGGACGCAAATGATTATACCAAACTAGCGTTTTCAAGCAGTTATTTTGCATTTCCTCATAATAGGACTCAAGAGTTTTAGCATGTTTTTAGATAATTCTAGGGAAGCTGAATCAGGACATGACTATCACACTGAGTAACAGTATAGTTGAACAGGATATTACTCTTGGTAATGTTCTTTGAAGCATAAATTGTGATGAATGTATGAACATTTAACTAGTTGAATTGTCATTTTTATCACCCAAATAAAGGTGAATTTTTTTTAGTGTGATAATGTTATGTGGAATGTGGTTATTAAAGATGAATATTGAAGTATTGTTCTGAAAGAAAAGGTAAAAGATACAGAATTGATAAATGGTGGAACATTGTTTATGACTAGTATAAGTATCTAGTTTATAAAAATCTGTATATTGTTTTCAGTCCTTGTTCTGTAGTTAAAGAAATGAAGCATTTAAAGATGTCTAGTTTTCCATTGTTGTAAAACTGGTGATTAAAGTACTGTAGTTTGGATTGATGTCATCAGTATTCTCCCTGGATCTGGAAGTTACCTGATAGCTGTATGTAAGGCAGGTGTTGTGTAATCTTGCTGTTATGTTGATATACAGAAAAGAAGTCTTTACATGAAGTTTCATTATAAACCTAACATGTCTTGCAGCTATTTAGTTCATTCATACACAACACCCTTGTCCAATGTGCTTGTGAAACAACTTCTACAGTAACATAAAACTTTTTACCTTTTCACTTGATGTATCAGGCAAGTTTCGAGTCACCATTCACACCACCCTCACATATAAAGCACTGCCATTGCTTCTGCTTCCAGTTAATTCCTCTAAGGTCATCTGAAATATATCCATCCACATTACTTTTTATTTGGATCTCACTGCATGTCCATTTATTCTGCAGTTCATTCCTTTTGTACCTTCAATTATTTATTTTATTTTGCTTTGTCGCTGTCTCCCACATTAGCGAGGTAGCGCAAGGAAACAGATGAATGGCCCAACCCACCCACATACACATGTAAATACATACACGTCCACATACGCAAATATATACATACCTATACATCTCAACGTATACATATATATACACACACACAGACATATACATGTACATAATTCATACTGTCTGCCTTTATTCATTCTCCCCTGCATGTGCACGAGGTAGCGCTAGGAAAAGACAACAAAGGCCACATTCGTTCACACTCAGTCTCAAGCTTCATGTATAATGCACCGAAACCACAGCTCCCTTTCACATCCAGGCCCCTCAGAACTTTCCATGCTTTACCCCAGACGCTTCACACGCCCTGGTTCAATCCACTGACAGCATGTCGACCCCGGTATACCATGTCGTTCCAATTCACTCTATTCCTTGCACGCCTTTCACTCTCCTGCATGTTCAGGCCCCAAACACTCAAAATCTTTTTCATTCCATCTTTCCACCTCTAATTTGGTCTCCCACTTCTTCTCGTTCCCTCCACCTCTGACACATATATCCTCTTGGTCAACCTTTCCTCACTCACTCTCTCCGTGTGACCAAACCATTTCAAAACACCCCCTTCTACTCTCTCAACCACACTCTTTTTATTACCACACATCTCTCTTACCCTTACATTACTTACTCGATCAAACCACCTCATACCACATATTGTCCTCAAACATCTCATTTCCAGCACATCCATCCTCCTCCGCACAACTCTATCTATAGCCCACACCTCGCAACCATGTAACATTGTTGGAACTACTATTCCTTCAAACATACCCATTTTTGCTCTCTGAGATAAAGTTCTCGGCATCCACACATTCTACAACACTCCCAGAACTTTCGCCCTCTCCCCCACCCTATGATTCACTTCCGCTTCCATGGTTCCATCCGCTGCCAAATCCACTCCCAAATATCTAAAACACTTCACTTCCTTCAGTTTTTTCCATTCAAACTTACCTCCCAATTGACTTGTCACATTTACTCTCAGCTTTCTTCTTTCACACACTTTACCAGACTCAGTCACCAGCTTCTGCAGTTTCTCACATGAATCAGCCACCAGTGCTGTATCATCAGTGAACAACAATTGACTCACTTCCTAAGCTCTCTCATCCACAACAGACTGCATACTTGCCCCTCTTTCCAAAATTCTTGCATCCACTTCCCTAACAACCCCATCCATTAACAAATTAAACAACCATGGAGACATCACACACCTCTGCCACAAACCAACATCCACTGAGAACCAATCACTTTCCTCTCTTCCTACACGTACACATGCCTGTACAGAGCATCAGATTGGGGAAGAGCAGTGTGGTTTCAGAAGTGGTAGAGGATGTGTGGATCAGGTGTTTGCTTTGAATAATATATGTGAGAAATAGAAAACCAAATGGATTTGTATGTAGCATTTATGGATCTGGAGAAGGTATATGATAGAGTTGATAGAGATGCTCTGTGTAAGGCAAGTAGTTAAAAGCAGTGAAAAGTTTTTATTAAGAATGTAAGGCATCTGTACGAGTAGGAAGAGGAAAGTGATTGGTTCTCAGTGAATGTAGGTTTGTGGCAGGTGTGCGTGATGTCTCCATGGTTGTTTAATTTGTTTATGGATGGGGTTGTTAAGCAGGTGAATGCAAGAGTTTTGGAAAGAGGGGCAAGTATGCAGTCTGTTGTGGATGAGAGAGCTTGGGAAGTGAGTCAGTTGTTGTTCGCTGATGATTCAGTGCTGGTGACTGATTCAGGTGAGAAACTTCAGAAGCTGGTGATTGAGTTTGGTAAAGTGTGTGAAAGAGGAAACCTGAGAGTAAATGTGAATAAGAGCAAGGTACAGTAGGGTTGAGGGACAAGTCAATTGGGGGGTAAGTTTGAATGGAGAAAAACTGAAGGAAGTGAAGTGTTTTAGATTTCTGGGAGTGGATTTGGCAGCGGATGGAACCATGGAAGCGGAAGTGAATCATAGTGTGGGGGAGGGGGCAAAAGTTCTGGGAATGTTGAAAAATGTATGGAAGTCGAGAACATTATCTTGGAAAGCAAAAATGGGTATGTTTGAAGGAATAGTGGTTCCAACAATGTTATATGGTTGCGAGGCGTGGGCTACAGATAGAGTTGTGCGGAGGAGGGTGGATGTGCTGGAAATGAGATGTTTGAGGACAATATGTGGCTTGAGGTGGTTTGATCGAGTAAGTAATGAAAGGGTAAGAGAGATGTGTGGTAATAAAAAAAGTGTGGTTGAGAGAGCAGAAGAGGGTGTTTTGAAATGGTTTGGTCACATGGAGAGAATGAGTGAGGAATTATTGACAAAGAGGATATATGTGTCAGAGGTGGTGGGAATGAGAAGTGGGAGACCAAATTGGAGGTGGAAAGATGGAATGAAAAAGATTCTGAGTGATCGGGGCCTGAACCTGCAGGAGGGTGAAAGGCATGCAAGGAATAGAGTAAATTGGAACGATGTGGTATACCGGGGACGACGTGCTGTCAATGGATTGAACCAGGGCATGTGAAGTGTCTGGGGTAAACCATGGAAAGTTCTGTGGGGCCTGGATGTGGAAAGGGAGCTGTGGTTAGTGCATTATAGTTGCCAGCTAGAGACTGAGCGTGAACGAATGTGGCCTTTGTTGTCTTTTCCTAGTGCTACGTCGCGCACATGTGGAGGGAGGGGGTTGTCATTTCATGTGTGGCGGGGTGGCGATGGGAATAAATAGGGGCAGACAGTATGAATTATGTACATGTGTATATATGTATATGTCTGTGTGTATATATATGTATACATTGAGATGTATAGGTATGTATATGTGCATGTGGACGTGTATGTATATACATGTGTATGTGGGTGGGTTGGGTCATTCTTTTGTCTGTTTCCTTGTGCTGCCTCGCTAATGTGGGAGACAGCAACAAAGTATAAAAAATAAATATAACATTCATATTTGCTTGCCTTCAACCATTCCTGGCACTACCCATTCCCACAGAAAACAGCATTGCTACCTCCTGCTTCAGTGAGGCAGTGCCAGGAAAACGGACAAAAAAGCCACATATGTTCACACTCAGTCTCTAGCTGTCATGTGTAATGTACCAAAGCCACAGCCCCCCAGACGTTTCATATGCCCTGGTTCAGTCCATTGACAGCACGTCAACTCCAGTACACCACATCATTCCAATTCACTCTTTCCTTGCACACCTCTCACCCTCCTATATGTTCAGGCCCCCAATCGCTCAAAAGCTTTTTCACTCCATCCTTCCACCTCCAGTTTGGTCTCCCGCTTCTCCTTGTTCCCACCACCTCTGACATATATATCCTCTTTGTCAATCTTTCCTCACTCATTCTCTCCGTATGTCAAAACCATTTTAACTCACCCTCTTCTGCTTTCTCAACCACTCTTTTGATTTTCACACATCTCTCTTACCCTTTCATTAATTACTCGACCAAACCACCTCACACCACATATTGTCTTCAAACATTTCATTTCCAGTACATCCACCCTCCTCCACACAACCCTATCTATAGCCCATGCCTCGCAACCATATATCATTGTAGGAACTACTACTCCTTCAAACATACCCATAACGTTCTCTCCTTCCACACTTTCTACATCGCTCCCAGAACCTTCACCCCGTCCCCCACCCTATGACTCACTTCCGCTTCCATGGTTCCATTCACTGCTAAGTCCTTTCTCAGATATCTAAAACACTTCACTTCCTCCCAATTTTTCTCAATTCAACTTACATCCCAGTTAACTTGTCCCTCAACCTTACTAAACCTAATAATCATTTACTCTCTACTTTCTCCTTTTATATACTTTTCCAAACTCAAGTCACCAACTTCTGTATTTTCACACTCAAATCAGCCACCAGAATTGTATCATCGGTGAACAACAACTGACTCACTTCCCAGGCCCTCTCATACCCAATGGACTGCATACTCGCCCCTCTCTCCAAAACCCTTACATACACCTCCCTAACCACCTTATCCATAAGCAAATTAAACAACCATTGGGACATCACACACCCCTGCTGCAGACCAACATTCACTAAGAACCAATCACTCTCCTCTCTTCCTACTCGTACACATGCCTTACATCCTTGGTAAAAACTTTTCACTGCTTCTAGCAACTTGCCTCCCACACCATATACTCTTAACCTTCCACAAAGAATCTCTATCAACTTTTTTATGCCTTCTCCACATCCATAAATGCTACATACAAATCCATCTGTTTTTCTAAGTATTTCTCACATACCTTCTTCAAAGCAAACACCTGAGCCACATATCCTCTACCACATCTGAAACCACACTGTTCTTCCCCAGTGTGATGCTCTGTACATGCCTTTACCATCTCGGTCAATACCCTTCCATGTAATTTCCCAGGAATACTCAACAAACTTATGCCTCTGTAGTTTGAAGACTCACCTTTAACCCCTTTGCCTTTGTACAATGGCACGATGCATGCATTATGCCAATCCTCAGGCACTTTACCATGATCCATAAATACACTGAATATCCTTACCAACCAATCAACAACACAGGCACCCCCTTCTTAATAAATTCTACTGCAATACCATCCAAACCCACCACCTTGCTGGATTTCATCTTCCACAAAGCTTTTACTACCTCTTCTCTCTTAACCAAACCATTCTCTCTGATCCTCTCACATCATGCCAACCAAAACACCTTATATCTGCCACTCTATCATCAAACACATTCAACAAACCTTCAAAATACTCACTTCTTCTCACTTCATCACTACCTGTAATTACTTCCCCACTTGCCCCCTTCACTGATGTTCCCATTTGTTCTCATCTTACACGTTATTTACCTCCAGCCAAAACATCTTTTCATTTTCCCTCATTTGCCCTCTTTTTCAACCCTTGCACCTTTCTCTTGATCTCCTGCCACTTCCTATTATATATCTCCCAGTCATTTGCACTCCTTCCTTGTAATTATCATCCAAAGGCCTCTCTTCCCTCTTTCACTAATAACTTTCTTCACTCCACCACACACTACCTTTCTAATTTGCCTACCTCCCACCTTTCTCATGCCACATGCATCTTTTGCACAAGCCATCACTGCTTCCCTAAATACATACCATTCCTCACCCACTCCCCTCTTGTCACTTGCTCTCTTCTGGTACTTCCTCACAGAAGTCTCCTTTCTCAGCTCACTTACTCTCACCACTCTCTGCTCTTTTTTGAAAACCTTTATAAATCTTGACCTTCGCTTCCACAAGATAGTGATCAGACAACCCAGCAGCACATTAACATCCAAAAGTCTCTCTTTTACACGCCTATAAATTAACACGTAATCCTGCAATTCCCTTTATGTGTATGTATATTTGTGTATGTATACTTAAATGGTTCGGTGACTTGCACTAGGGACCAGTGAAACAAATGGGTATGTTTTCTCACATTCCAAAAACACAAGATTTTAATAATACAATTTTCTCAACCTGCAGAAGCATATTGATTTATTTCACTGAACAAAATTCCCAGTAATTAATGACAACAGCTGCATTTTATCACATATCATTTATTCATTTTATTAAAAAATGAATGCAGGTCTCATAATAACTTACTCTTGTACCACAGCTGTACTTAAATCTTTGAGAATCTGACAAGTATTAGCGATTCATTTTAACACTAAAAATACTTATTTGCTGTCTCCCGCGTTTGCGAGGTAGTGTAAGAAAAACAAATGAAAGAATGGCCCAACCCAACCACATACACATATATATACATAAATTCCCACACACGCACATATACAAACCTATACATCTCAACATATAAATACACAGACTTATACATGTATATACATGTACACACTCATACTTGCTGCCTCCATCCATTCCTGCAGTCATCCCGCCACACATGAAACAGCACCCCCTTCCCCCCGCAAGGTAGCGCCAGTAGAAGACAACAAAGGCCACATTTGTTCACATTCAGTCTCTAGCTGTCATGTGTAATGCACCAAAACCACAGCTCCCTTTCTACATCCAGGCCCCACAAAACTTTCCATGGTTTACCCCAGATGCTTCATATGCCCTGGTTCAATCGACTGACAACACGTCGACCCTGGTATACCACATTGTTCCAATTTACTCAATTCCTTGCATGCCTTTCACCCTTCTGTATGTTCAGGCCCCGATCACTCAATACTTTTTTCACTGCATCCTTCCACCTCCAATTTGGTCTCCTATTTCTCCTTGTTCCCTCCAACTCTGACACATATCCTCTTTGTCAATCTTTCCTTACTCATTCTCTCCATGTGGCCAAACCATCTTAATACATCCGCTTCTGCTCTCTAAACCACACTCTTTTTATTACCACACATCTCTCTTACCCTTTCATTACTCACTCGATCAAAGCACCTCACACCACATAATGTCTTCAAACATTTTATTTCCAACACATCACCCTCCTCCGCACAACCTTACCTATAGCCCATGCCTTCCACATTCTTCAATGCTCCCAGTACCTTCGCCCCCTCCTCCACTCTCTGACTCACTTCCGCTTCCATCCACTGCTCAGAAGTATCTTTAATAGCTGAAGGTGTCAAAAGTTTTTCAGTTGTTGGATGTAGCTTGATGTTAATGGCATTAATGACCCTGACAGTTGATAAAAGTAAATCCTTAACACCCAGCCAACCACGTAAATCCTGGATACATGCTTGTCCCTATGCACTTCACCTTAGGCCATACAAACAGTGAACAGCCAGGCTAACCAATCAATAACACTGTCACTACATTTTTTGAGAAATTTGATGGTAACCTCAACCACTCCTGTCTTTCTGCACTTCATCGTTTGAGAAGCTTTCAATACATATTCTCTTTTTGCACTGCAATTTGCCATGACTCAATTGACATGCCATTTCATTCCAAACTTACATCTGCCTTCCTGTCATCTAATGCATCCTATAGTCTTCAGAATATTCTCTCCATCTTTTAACGTCCTTGCCCTTATTCTCATGCTAGTGACCTCCCTCCAAAACATTTTCTTGTTTTCTCAGAAGTTCATCGATACTGCACCCCTTTTCTTATTTTTCCTCTTTCAACTCTCACACTTTCTCTTGATCTTCTGCCACTTTCTTTTGAACTCTCAATAACATGCACTCCTTTTCTGCAGATAGTGTCTGTACACCTTCCTTTCTTCATTCACCAGCTTTTTCCCTTTCTCATTCCACAACTCGATATCATTTCTTTTACTTCCATATTCCACCTTCTGCATGCCACATGCTTCACCTGCATATTTAGGCACTGCTTTCTTAAATACCTTTTGACATAGGTAAGAGCGATTGCAACTGTCTTCACTTTCAACTGATATCATTTTTCTCATTTCTTGTGTTGCCTTTGCACAGAGTCCACTTTTCCAAACACTCAAATTCTCCACATCTTTCACACACATTATTTGCTTTTTTCTTAAACCCACCACAAACTTTCACCAACAAGAAATAATCAGACACTTTCCTCTCAGCACATTTATATCCAACTCTCTCTCCTTTACATTCCTGTAACCCAGCACAATTTCAGTTATGACCATTGACCCCCCCATTCTCATTCATTCACATACACTTATGTATGCATCTCTTTTGAACCATGTACTCCTGATCACAATTCTTCATTTGGTACACCCTGACAAGTATTTCTCCATTTTCATTTACAGAGAGCATTACATGTCCCCCCAGTTACACCCTCAGTTGCCACATCTCTGACCCTTGTTTTCAGATCACCTGTTACCAAGAATCAATAGCACATGTCAAAATGCTAAAACTCTGTTTCTTTCAAAATACATTTCTTTCATCTTTACTCCTTTCACTATCACATGCATAGGATCTAATAACCACCCACCTTCTTGTACCTGAACTAACTTCCAAATACTCTAACAGATCAACAGCTCTTCCTTGATTAGCAGTGCTACCCATTCTTTTCCTAGTGTCCTTTTACTAACCTCAGACCTTACCCTTTGAACATTCCAAAACAATCTTCAGTCAATTTGTTTCATTAAGAATACCTACCTCCCTTCTTTTTTTTTTTTTTTTTGTTACAGCCATGCACTTGCAAACATATCCTTGTGTGGCTGCTACTTCTGTTCCTGTATTTGCAAAGTGATAATATAAAATGGGAGACTTTACAGGCCCCAGCCTGTATCCCTGTTAGTGGGAAATAAAAAAAAGTTAAAGTGGTGCAGTGAAAGATGGACAAGGGAGATGTATTGAAAAAATTTTGTGGATCAGGTTTGCGAAATGTTTGATGAAAAAACGGAAAAAGAAGTAAAGTTTTGCCCTTTTTATTTCAGGATAAAGATTTATAATAAAGTAAATCTTAATTTTGACGGTGTAATCTGCAAACAGAAATTTGCCTTTGGAAATAAGATACTGTATATGATGTAATGCTATCCAAAAAGATAAAAATATTTCAGTAAATAAACTTTGATGAATTCATGTGAATTACTTGGGGTTGGTTACCAATTTGGATGTCATCATTATTTGGGTAAGACTTATATATTAACTCCAAAACAGTGATTACACCTGGTCTGATGTAATGATGGCAATAGTTTGAGAAAATGTGATCAAATCTTTAGGATAAGCATATATCAAAGTAACCTAGTAAAGGGACCATGACAAAGTTTAGGATAAAAGTTAAATGTTTGGTTGGGAGTACTTCAGTTAAAATGTGTAACAATTTTTGTTCCTGGGTAGTAAGTATTATTTCTGAATTGTTTATGCATTAAAAGTAGAGAAAAAGGCTGTTATTCCTTTCAAACATTGCTTTTGTGATCAGGACAGTGGTATTTTGAAATTTTCCTAATCCCAATTGGAATTCAGGTGAATTAGCGCATTTCAGTCACAAAGTCAGAAAAACATTTGAATCAAAATTAACATGTATTTACATTAGTGTTTAACAAAAGGGATCACAAAAGATTTAGGAGTGAGTTATATTGAGTTATATGTTCCTTGGTAGTGGTGTTCAAAGTCCAGTATATCCTTGCTCCTCCGAATACTCTCCCATGTTCTTGAATTTATCAAGATGGGCATCAATGATATGGACTTTGAGGGACATCCTGCAGTGCACTTTGCCATAGTGCTTAACTAATGTCTCATCCAGCACCACATAGTTTTTGGCCTTGTGACTGCCTAAGAAGCTCCTAACCACTGCAACAAGTCTGTACCACATTGCTTTCTTCTTAGTGAGCTTCTTGGGGAATTCCTTGCACTCCAGGATCTCCTTTATCTGTGGTCCAGCAAAGATTCCAGCCTTGAGTCTTGTCTCAGACAGTTTAGGAATGAAGCTGTAACAAATTATTTCATAAGGCCTAATTTTATGTGCAGTGGTGGCATCAACACCTTCCGGGGGTCCACCAGTGGCTCCGACTTGATGTTGTTCATCCCCAAAGAGAATTCAGTCTGCTGTGGCCAGTCCCGCCTGTGTTAGTGTGCCGCAATGTCCTTGCTGTCCCAAAGGCAGAAATAGCAGGGGAAACTTGGTAAAACCACCTTGGAGACCCATCAGGAATGCCACCATTAGGAAGTCTCCAATGACCTCCCAGCTGTACTCATACTTCAATCTAGCAAGGTCTTGACACTGTTGTATTCTTCTTTGAGGTGCACTGAGTGAGCTGAGGAAGATATGGGTACTTGTTCCCATTATGGAGCAGCACAGTTTTGAGACTCTTGGATGAGCTGTCAATAAAGAGCTCCACTTATTCGGGTTACAGGCGATTCCAATTGTCTTGAACAGAATGGTACATTGTGGCAGAAGCAGAGCCCATCTTGACAGGTGAAGAAGCTGGAAAAACCTAGGTAGCACTTCCTCTGATCTGCAATTTTCACACTTTCATCCAACAAGTTCCACTGCTTGAGTCTGGACATCAAAAGCTTGGCAATGGACTTTGTAAGACTAAGATCTCTGATTAAGGCATTGAGGTCTTTTTGACTGGGGTTGTATGGGTTTCTCTCCTCAGCTGCAATTCTGAAATTGTAATCTGGATTTATAACATCTTTCTCCCCCTCTGACTTGCTAGTCTGTTCTGATGACTGCTGTCTATCCAGAGGAGTGGGTATCGGGAACTTAAGGCAGTGGTTGATGGAAGATCTGGATACATGATAGCAGGTGCAGTCTTACCAGTCCAATGTTTGGAAGATTCCACCATTCAGAAGTAGCAAGTGCTTTGGTGGTCAGTGGGTTCCCACCAAATTCTTGGGATAGTGAACTTCATGGCTCTTTTCCCATATACCATATAGCAAAAGAACAATATATGATTGTGATTATGAATTCATTTCACCCATGACTAGCGTGTTATTCTCTCAACATATTCAATACAAGATTTTTTCTTCCATAACACAAAATTAAAAAAATATTATTAAATAATTTTAGAATTTTGAAAAACAGGTATGCTGAAATATGCATTGTAGGCCTCCCACATCTTACCAGATGTTGCCCTAGATGCCATCTCAGAAAAATGTATATATATCCATGTAGGCAGCTAGATCCAAACTGAACAGGTTGGCTTAAGGCCCTTATATTTGTACTACTATTCATATCACTGGAATGTTCTGAGAGCAGGTAAATTTCAAAATATCACTGTCCTGACCACAAAAGTAAAGTTTCAAGGGAATAATAGCCATTTTCTATACTTTTTAGACAATCAATTAGAAAATACCACTTATACCCAGGAACAACAAAGTAAATATTTGTTACCTGTTATAGAATGAATATGGGATACTGTTATTTGGTAGTGTATGCTATTAGTTTTGTATGCAGTATGGTTACTTCACTAACGTGGTGAATATATTTAAATCCACTTGTTGTTTAGTTATAATAATACTCAGAAGCTATGCCACAAACCACTTGTTTTAAGTATGTCTACCACAAACTTTGATACAGTGACACAGTAGTCGGTTTTCAAAGAAAATTTAAGGAATAATATTACCATACTGGTTTTGGTGCATTATACATGACAGCTAAAGAGTGGATATATGTAAATGAGGCTATTTTTTGTCTCTTGCTCCTTTTCACTAAGGGAGAAGCAATAATGTATAAAATGTAGTGTATAAAATATCTTTTCTCATTGAGGAATTAATTGACCAACTGTTTACGAAATGTTATAACTCTATGCTGATGATGGTAAATTTAATATCCATGAGTAAGGAAAATTACTTGTTTGCAGACCACGACATACTTTAATGTACGCAGATCTTGAAATTATAATTCAAGAAAGACCTTGGCAGTCAGGTGATTAGTGTTCACTCCAAATGATAAATAAAATTGATTCTGGCAAAGCTGAGAATCACACACAAAAGACCAATTCTTGGTTGGTTACTGGCTATAGACCAACTTTCATTATATCATGTTAGTTGCCTTTAACGGTGGTCCACCTAATGGAAAGGTGTGGTTAATGTTCAAAGCAGAAAGAAGAATTTCCTGAACTCCTTTACACTCAAGAATGTATTAGAATTGGCATATATATAATTTGGTTTCCCAAGGGAAACCAATATACTGTTACAAAACATTGTATATTCCTAAGATATTTGTACATGAAAATATACAAGATTTATCTATTATACTTTTTGAAAAAAAAATATAAACCACTAAATGAATGTAGCTGTTGATATGGCAGAAGATACAAAACAATAAACCAAGACTACTTAGCAAAGATTGTGGAGATTTTACCTCATTTGACTTTGCCATCATCTGCTGGCAGGGAACACATCATGGACTTGAAAGGGTCTTCTGAGCTAATACATACAGCATTTAATAAATCAACTCTCCTGCAAGATAGTGAAAGCAAGTATTTCAGGGTAGTCCAGAAAGCTGATATGATGTGGATAATGTGTATGAGGACATATCAAAAACAGAAATGCTTCAACTGCTTCAAGGTAAAAGTGCTTCAGCAGCTTCAAAGGAATGAATTATGTCTGGTGTGTTTTTCAGCTGAGGATACTTATACATGGGACATAGTACTGATGCATCAGCTTACTGCATAGATCTTGTTTAAAGTCTTATAGATCTTGTTTAAAGTCTTATGCTTGAGGTGTGTCCATGTACTCCTGAGTTCTTTTATTCTTTTCAAGAACACCATTACCTGGACTGCTCCCTTGTACAAACTTTTACAGAAATTACAGTCCAAAGACTATGACAAGGCCTAGGTTACTACAGCACGAAAGTTTCAGTAAAATCCTTGATATCACTCAATGATTTAAAACCTCTTGATTTGCTTCCAACTAGTAACTGCTAATGGTATTTTGTATTCCTGCATTCACTCATAGGGGATTCAGCTTCCTAGAGCCTCTGTAGATTCACTTCTTGCAAATATAATTTGAATGGTTGAGGTCAGAAATGATTTATCTACCAGCCACCAGCATACTCTTGCCAGGAGAAATGGTCTTCAATGCTTTTTCAAGTGAAATGTTTTTAAAGGAGATGTTAACTGGAAAATTATATACAAAGTAATCTCTTATGTACTCTTATTTAGACTGACTCTGATCTATGGAAATCTCTGCGTTGCAGATACTATACACAAATATATATGAACTATCATAAAACCTTTTTAACACAAGTATACAATTTAAGGAGTTATAGAATACTGTATATCCTTACAACTATTTTAAAACTGTGTGGGGATGGCAATGAAGTTCTGCTCTTCTAAGAGAAATATCAGGAAGAAGTGGGTAGCCCTGCAATGGTAAACATGCTCAGAAATGTAGGTGATGTTGTGTATTTATGTACTGAGAGTATGGACAGCGAATTGGTAAAAATGTTTTCAAAACGTTAAGGTGAAGGGTAATTTTGCTATGGGAAGTATGGTGTTCAGCAGTGAAAAAAAATACCAAAGTACAAAGGCATCTGGTTGATGCATCAGGTTTATATTTCACTTATAAAAATTTGAGAGTAGAATTTCTCTCTATATGAAAAGGAAGAAGAGTGAAATCAATTCAGGGTGGGTGAGTGTTAAATGAGTCAAAACAAGTTAGGATATGAAGGTATAAAGAAAGTTAGGTTATTAAGGTAATGATATAAAGTTCCCCTGACAAAGAAATGTGCACAGAGGCATCATGAGACTATAAGCAAATTTAGGGAAGATGGATATGGTATTGGACTGGGATGGATGTTATGGATAGTAAGTAAATCATTACTGTATTAAAGCATAAGAGTTAAGAAAAGTAGGCAACATCATCTCATCAATATGATGATGTTTATAATGTACGGTATGTTAGGATACCTGGGTTACCTTGAGACCTTGCATCGGCTGTTAAGTGTGTACATGTTATGTGGTGTTAAAGAAATGAGAGACTTGAAACAGTATGTTTGCGTAAGATTACAAGAAAGAAGGAGGAAGGGGTGGGAACTTCAAAAAATATTTTCAAAGAGTGGCTAGACCTCTGAACCTAGCTTAAAAGATTAGGATTACCCTCAACTGTATGTTATAGGTCAAGAGGATGGCTCAAGCTAAAATAATAGAAATCTTTGTCATTTGTGATGGGATGGTAGTTGGCAGCCTCAAAATAGATTTGTGTGAAGCTTCCAGGACTCCCATTACACACTATCAGCCCCTTTGACTTGAGAGGAACTTGAGTCCCTTTTCTTCTTTTTTGTGTGCTGAGTGGAGACTGATCCATCGCGAGGGTCAAGGACGAGCTGGTGTCGATTCCTGGACCGAGAGCGAGAGCGACGAGGTCTTGAGGAAGAGGACCTGGGACTACGCATGTTGGTGCCAAGGAGGATAACAATGATGGCTGCATAGAAAACCACAATCACCTACAGATGGAAAAAGGTAGAAATGATTAGGGTTTTTTTTTACTGAAGCATTTAGTAGATAAGTTAATACGTATTACTAGTCAAGATACACAGGTTTTCAGGTAATCAAATTTTTTATTTTCTACTTATCTTACTAGGGGAACTATGAAATAATAAAAAGAAAGGCTTCTCAAAATGAAGTGTTTTTGTTGTTTACAGCACCTAGCACTGACTTCATTCAAATCTATGATTCTAACAAAGACAACTTTATAAGCCTTTCTGGATGACAGAGCAAAACAAATACATCTACAATAAAAAAGGGTGAAATAGAAGGAAGGCATTCATGCCAAAACACCAAATGCTGTACTCATAAAACACTGAATCCTCCTGAATATCCCTTTACAATATTAATTAACTGGAAATATTCACTTATACTCTCATTTCAGTTGAAATTATATCATGCAAGATACTTTTTGTAAACATTGTGATAGCCAAAGAATTTGCAAGTTAAGCCACACTATAAGTTCCAAGGAATTCATAATTTTCAACATTTCAGTTTTTTTTTTTAGATATCTCAAAGTTATGCATGGAAATGGAAGACTTTTTAAATTGGGAAACAATGAAGATTTTTAATGCTATTAAAAGCTTTATGATAGATACAGTATGTGTTTGTGAAAGTTAGTGTTTGAAAGTTAATATGAGAGTATCAAGGTTCTGAGAAGTCACTCTGGCTATTGTGACATGGTAGACACTGTGGTTATTGCATCACTAGCATAGCAAACTATAAATTGTGGCTATTGTGTCACCAATGCAGCATGTCAGACACTGGTAATTATGCCACCTGGGTAGTATGGCAAACACTGTAGTTTTTTTGTCACCTGTGAAACATGGCAGACACCGTGGTTATTGTTTTGGATGGGTAAGGCTGACAAGTGGCTGCTGTGTCACCTGGGTAGCATGGCAGACACTTAAGCATTGCTTAGTCTGCCACTGTTATACATCCATCTTTCATTTGTTGTCTGGAGTCGCACATCCTAAAATTATACTTTGCCAGAATATATATAACTTATATACTTGTTTCCCATCATCTAATAAATTAAACAGAAACCCATAACTTTACTGTGGATTTTACCTTAGTTCTACTAGTTATAAAAATGTGTAAGAGAGAAGATAACCTCCCTTATAACAAGAAGAAAATTCAACCTTTAGCTTTGGAAGATGGAAAGATTGTGGAATGATGCTTATACATAAACAGACTCAAAGTTACCACACATTTTTTTTTTATTTCTTATTTTTATTATACTTTGTCGCTGTCTCCCGCGTTTGCGAGGTAGCGCAAGGAAACAGACGAAAGAAATGGCCCAACCCCCCCCCCATACACATGTATATACATACGTCCACACACGTAAATATACACACCTACACAGCTTTCCATGGTTTACCCCAGACGCTTCACATGCCTTGATTCAATCCACTGACAGCATGTCAACCCCGGTATACCACATCGCTCCAATTCACTCTATTCCTTGCCCTCCTTTCACCCTCCTGCATGTTCAGGCCCCGATCACACAAAATCTTTTTCACTCCATCTTTCCACCTCCAATTTGGTCTCCCTCTTCTCCTCGTTCCT
Source organism: Panulirus ornatus (assembly GCF_036320965.1). NCBI lineage: Eukaryota > Metazoa > Arthropoda > Malacostraca > Decapoda > Palinuridae > Panulirus > Panulirus ornatus. Next base: position 50,946,312 of record NC_092243.1, read on the forward strand.
CCACCTCCGACACATATATCCTCTTGGTCAATCTTTCCTCACTCATTCTCTCCATGTGCCCAAACCACTTCAAAACACCCTCTTCTGCTCTCAACCACGCTCTTTTTATTTCCACACATCTCTCTTACCCTTACGTTACTCACTCGATCAAACCACCTCACACCACACATTGTCCTCAAACATCTCATTTCCAGCACATCCATCCTCCTGCGCACAACTCTATCATAGCCCACGCCTCGCAACCATACAACATTGTTGGAACCACTATTCCTTCAAACATACCCAATTTTGCTTTCCGAGATAATGTTCTCGACTTCCACACATTCTTCAAGGCCCCCAGAATTTTCGCCCCCTCCCCCACCCTATGATCCACTTCCGCTTCCATGGTTCCATCCGCTGCCAGATCCACTCCCAGATATCTAAAACACTTCACTTCCTCCAGTTTTTCTCCATTCAAACTCACCTCCCAACTGACTTGACCCTCAACCCTACTGTACCTAATAACCTTGCTCTTATTCACATTTACTCTTAACTTTCTTCTTCCACACACTTTACCAAACTCAGTCACCAGCTTCTGCAGTTTCTCACATGAATCAGCCACCAGCGCTGTATCATCAGCGAACAACAACTGACTCACTTCCCAAGCTCTCTCATCCCCAACAGACTTCATACTTGCCCCTCTTTCCAAAACTCTTGCATTTACCTCCCTAACAACCCCATCCATAAACAAATTAAACAATCATGGAGACATCACACACCCCTGCCGCAAACCTACATTCACTGAGAACCAATCACTTTCCTCTCTTCCTACACGTACACATGCCTTACATCCTCGATAAAAACTTTTCACTGCTTCTAACAACTTTCCTCCCACACCATATATTCTTAATACCTTCCACAGAGCATCTCAATCAACTCTATCATATGCCTTCTCCAGATCCATAATTAAAATTTTTTCCGGTCATATATAAGACACGTAGGTTGTAAGTGAATATATACACACAAACACACACACACAAATATATATTTTATATTTATTTATTTTGCTTTGTCGCTGTCTCCCGCATTTGCGAGGTAGCGCAAGGAAACAGACGAAAGAAATGGCCCAACCCACCCCCATACACAATGTATATACATACACGTCCACACAGACGCTTCACATGCCCTGATTCAATCCACTGACAGCACGTCAACCCCGGTATACCACATCGATCCAACTCACTCTATTCCTTGCCCACCTTTCACCCTCCTGCATGTTCAGGCCCCGATCACTCAAGATCTTTTTCACTCCATCTTTCCACCAATTTGGTCTCCCACTTCTCCTCGTTCCCTCCACCTCCGACACATATATCCTCTTGGTCAATCTTTCCTCACTCATTCTCTCCATGTGCCCAAACCATTTCAAAACACCCTCTTCTGCTCTCTCAACCACGCTCTTTTTATTTCCACACATCTCTCTTACCTTTACATTACTTACTCGATCAAACCACCTCACACCACACATTGTCCTCAAACATCTCATTTCCAGCACATCCACCCTCCTGCGCACAACTCTATCCATAGCCCACGCCTCGCAACCATACAACATTGTTGGAACCACTATTCCTTCAAACATACCCATTTTTGCTTTCCGAGATAATGTTCTCGACTTCCACACATTCTTCAAGGCTCCCAGAATTTTCGCCCCCTCCCCCACCCTATGATTCACTTCCGCTTCCATGGTTCCATCCGCTGCCAGATCCACTCCCAGATATCTAAAACACTTCACTTCCTCCAATTTTTCTCCATTCAAACTTACCTCCCAATTGACTTGACCCTCAACCCTACTGTACCTAATAACCTTGCTCTTATTCACATTTACTCTTAACTTTCTTCTTTCACACACTTTACCAAACTCAGTCACCAGCTTCTGCAGTTTCTCACATGAATCAGCCACCAGCGCTGTATCATCAGCGAACAACAACTGACTCGCTTCCCAAGCTCTCTCATCCACAACAGACTTCATAGTTGCCCCTCTTTCCAAAACTCTTTCATTCACCTCCCTAACAACCCCATCCATAAACAAATTAAACAACCATGGAGACATCACACACCCCTGCCGCAAACCTACATTCACTGAGAACCAATCACTTTCCTCTCTTCCTACACGTACACATGCCTTACATCCTCAATAAAAACTTTTCACTGCTTCTAACAACTTGCCTCCCACACCATATATTCTTAATACCTTCCACAGAGCATTACTATCACCTCTATCATATGCCTTCTCCAGATCCATAAATGCTACATACAAATCCATTTGCTTTTCTAAGTATTTCTCACATACATTCTTCAAAGCAAACACCTGATCCACACATCCTCTACCACTTCTGAAACCACACTGCTCTTCCCCAATCTGATGCTCTGTCCATGCCTTCATCCTCTCAATCAATACCCTCCCATATAATTTACCAGGAATACTCAACAAACTTATACCTCTGTAATTTGAGCACTCACTCTTATCCCCTTTGCCTTTGTACAATGGCACTATGCACGCATTCCGCCAATCCTCAGGCACCTCACCATGAGTCATACATACATTAAATAATCTTACCAACCAGTCAACAATACAGTCACCCCCTTTTTTAATAAATTCCACTGCAATACCATCCAAACCTGCTGCCTTGCCGGCTTTCATCTTCCGCAAAGCTTTAACTACCTCTTCTCTGGTTACCAAATCATTTTCCCTAACCCTCTCACTTTGCACACCACCTCGACCAAAACACCCTATATCTGCCACTCTTTCATCAAACACACTCAACAAACCTTCAAAATACTCACTCCTTCTCACATCACCACTACTTGTTATCACCTCCCCATTAGCGCCCTTCACTGAAGTTCCCATTTACTCCCTTGTCTTACGCACTTTATTTACCTCCTTCCAGAACATCTTTTTATTCTCCCTAAAATTTAATGATACTCTCTCACCCCAACTCTCAATTGCCCTCTTTTTCACCTCTTGCACCTTTCTCTTGACCTCCTGTCTCTTTCTTTTATACATCTCCTACTCAATTGCATTTTTCCCCTGCAAAAATCGTCCAAATGCCTCTCTCTTATCTTTCACTAATAATCTTACTTCTTCATCCCACCACTCACTACCCTTTCTAATCAACCCACCTCCCACGCATCTCATGCCACAAGCATCTTTTGCGCAATCCATCACTGATTCCCTAAATATATCCCATTCCTCTCCCACTGCCCTTACTACCATTGTTCTCACCTTTTCCATCCTATACTCAGTCTCTCCTGGTACTTCCTCACACAAGTCTCCTTCCCAAGCTCACTTACTCTCACCACCCTCTTCACCCCAACATTCTCTCTTCTTTTCTGAAAACCCATACAAATCTTCACCTTAGCCTCCACAAGGTAATGATCAGACATCCCTCCAGTTGCACCTCTCAGCACATTAACATCCAAAAGTCTCTCTTTCGCGCGCCTGTCAATTAACACGTAATCCAATAACGCTCTCTGGCCATCTCTCCTACTTACATACATATACTTATGTATATCTTGCTTTTTAAACCAGGTATTCCCAATCACCAGTCCTTTTTCAGCACATAAATCTACAAGCTCTTCACCATTTCCATTTACAACACTGAACACCCCATGTAAACCAACTATTCCCTCAACTGACACATTACTCACCTTTGCATTCAAATCACCCATCACTATAACCCGGTCTTGTGCATCAAAACCACTAACACACTCATTCAGCTGCTCCCAAAACACTTGCCTCTCATGATCTTTCTTCTCATGCCCAGGTGCATATGCACCAATAATCACCCATCTCTCTCCATCAACTTTCAGTTTTACCCATATTAATCGAGAATTTACTTTCTTACATTCTATCACATACTCCCACAACTCCTGTTTCAGGAGTACTGCTACTCCTTCCCTTGCTCTTGTCCTCTCACTAACCCCTGACTTTACTCCCAAGACATTCCCAAACCACTCTTCCCCTCTACCCTTGAGCTTCATTTCACTCAGAGCCAAAACATCCAGGTTCCTTTCCTCAAACATACTACCTATCTCTCCTTTTTTCACATCTTGGTTACATCCACACACATTTAGACACCCCAATCTGAGTCGACGAGGAGGATGAGCACTCCCCGCGTGACTCCTTCTGTTTCCTATTTTTAGAAAGTTAAAATACAAGGAGGGGAGGATTTCTGACCCCCCGCTCCCGTCCCCTCTAGTCGCCTTCTATGACACGTGAGGAATGCGTGGGAAGTATTCTTTCACCCCTAACCCCAGGGATAATATATATATATATATATATACACACATATGCACATATATACACACATATACACACACACACATATATATATATATATATATATATATATATATACATATGAAAAATGTAAGAAATAATTTAGAAAACTGAAACATCTAGCTTGAATTGAAATGAAAAATGAATGTCACATACTGGTTCAACCTCTGGCTATGGAAAAGGGAAATGTGTAATTTATTTACACAAACGTCAATAGTAGTTTTCATCAATTTAACCACTGTATCATACTAAATATTATTATATGAATATTATTATATATAATTGCTGTTTCCTGTGCAGCAATGTAGCACCAGGAAACAGATGAAGAATGACCCATCCATTCATATACACGTATACATACACACACACACACACACACACACACACACACACATATATAAATTCATGCTTGCCCTCATTCATTCCTGTCGCTACTCTACCCCACAGGAAACATCATCGCTGCCCCCACTTTAGGTGAGTGTGTGTGTATATGTATGTATGTATGTATATATATACATATATTTCATTTTTTTTTTCATACTGTTCGCCATTTCCCGCGACAGTGAGGTAGCGTTAAGAACAGAGAACTGGGCCATTGAGGGAATATCCTCACCTGGCCCCCTTCTCTGTTCCTTCTTTTGGAAAAAAAAAAAAAAAAAAAAAAAAATATATATATATATATATATATATATATATATATAAATATATATATATATATATATATATATATATATATATATATATATATATATATATATAGTTTTCATACATGGTGTTTTGACAAGAAAATAGTGAAATTGGAGAAAAATGTAGCTTAGACATTGAAGCTTATTGATACAGTGGTTAAATTGATGAGAACTGCTATTGACGTTTGTGTAAATAAATTATACATTTCCTTTTTCCATAGCCAGAGGTTGAACCATTATGTGACATTCATTTTTTCATTCATTTCAAGCTAGAAGTTTCAGTTTTCTAAATTGTTTCTTACATTTTTCATATGTATATATATGTATGTGTGTGTGTGTGTATATGTGCATATGTATGTGTATGTGTGTGTATGTGTATATGTATATATATATGTATATTATCCCTGGGGATAGGGGTGAAAGAATACTTCCCACGTATTCCTCGCGTGTCGTAGAAAGCGACTAGAGGGGACGGGAGCAGGGGGCCAGAAATCCTCCCCTCCTTGTATTAACTTTCTAAAATGGGAAACAGAAGAAGGAGTCACTCGAAGGCTCAGAGTGGGGTGCCTAAATGTGTGTGGATGTAACCAAGATGTGAAAAAAGGAGAGATAGGTAGTATGTTTGAGGAAAGGAACCTGGATGTTTTGGCTCTGAGTGAAACGAAGCTCAAGGGTAAAGGGGAAGAGTGGTTTGGGAATGTCTGGGGAGTAAAGTCAGGGGTTAGTGAGAGGACAAGAGCAAGGGAAGGAGTAGCACTACTCCTGAAACAGGAGTTGTGGGAGTATGTGATAGAATGTAAGAAAGTAAATTCTCGATTAATATGGGTAAAACTGAAAGTTGATGGAGAGAGGTGGGTGATTATTGGTGCATATGCACCTGGGCATGAGAAGAAAGATCATGAGAGGCAAGTGTTTTGGGAGCAGCTAAATGAGTGTGTTAGCGGTTTTGATGCACGAGACCGGGTTATAGTGATGGGTGATTTGAATGCAGAGGTGAGTGGTGTGGCAGTTGAGGGAATAATTGGTATACATGGGGTGTTCAGTGTTGTAAATGGAAATGGTGAAGAGCTTGTAGATTTATGTGCTGAAAAAGGACTGATGATTGGGAATACCTGGTTTAAAAAGCGAGATATACATAAGTATACTTATGTAAGTAGGAGAGATGGCCAGAGAGCGTTATTGGATTACATGTTAATTGACAGGCGTGCGAAAGAGAGACTTTTGGATGTTAATGTGCTGATGAGGTGCAAAATGGAGGGATGTCTGATCATTATCTTGTGGATTGCTAAGTTACTTATTTTTATTTTTAACCTAAAATAATTTTGAATTTTTTTTTGTCATAGTTATTTTCTATTAATTTATTTGTTAATTAGTCTTTTTATTACATTACATTATATACCTTATTACATAATGTAAAAATAATATCACATTTAAAACTAATATTTTTTTTTTTATTACTTTATGTCAATATTTAAACATCTATAATTTATTTTCACACCCAGATTCTTTATTCATATAATACTTTTCTTTTTAATTCAACTAACTTAATTCCTTTTGTTAATTTTATCATTCCTCTATCAAAGATCCCTCTAATATATCATCCATTATTACTATTTTTCTTTATTTAAACAAATCAATTAGTTTTATAATTAAAAAATAATATCATTCTTACAATGAAATTTTCAATTATTGAACAACATTTCAACTTATATATTTTTTATATATTAATCAATACACAAATCTTTATCAAACAACTAATAACATTCCTTTTACCACCCTATCTACATTTACCTTTATCACCATTTACCAACATTCATTCTCCAATTATAACCTACGAGTAAGCAAACATATAAATTAAACTACTTAAAGTTAAAACCCAAGAGTATACTAAGTATCTTACAGTAAAGTGCTAATTGATAGGCGTATAAATTACACCCCACCATAAGACATAATCTTAATTTAATCTTGCTAGTTCTAAGCTGTAAGTAGTCACGCCAACCATCGTAGAGACACTGACAACCACCAATAACTTTATAAAATACCTCTATCGATTATATCTCAAATAGCTATTTTAATATTGAAGTGATATATATCACGTCATCATTGTTATCTTACTAAAACATAATGACAAATATACAAATCATCAGATTACGTAATGTTCACCATTGAAACTCCTAATAGTACAGGCATTTTATAATGAAATACCCTAATCCCAAGCGCTTACATATAAGAGAACCTAATAATGCTGTAGTGTAATAGTTGACAATTCATCCAGTACATATCGTGTGCAAGTCTCACATATCTATATACTAATATAATAAATTATCATATAACGAACGGAGCAGTATTGACCAAAAATTATCTTCTCAGGGTGATATATAAGTGAAGTAGATTGATACCTTGGACTCTGTCTGACATATAGATCATTTTCTCAAAGGTATACAAACTTCCAAAAACGCGGACTAGAGAGTGTCCATAACTTGACAGGTTACTGGAAAGTGTACTAATATTACCATGCTATCCCCACCTCAAAGGAGTACACCTAATAACTCGCTTTAATAAAAATTAGCAGCACTCTTATAGATCTCGCGAGAAGACCACTCAAATACCACGATGATACAAACAGCCATCAGTGCTGCAATAGTCATTGATTGGTGATCTTGAAGAGCGTAGAGTAGAAGAGAGTGAGAAAATTCGGGATTAGCATAGCATCTCTGTCGCGAGATTATAACTAGTCCCAATTTCTCAGGATGGAGTAGAAAGTGAGAACTGTGTAGACGGTGTGAGAAATACGTCACGAACTTATGCTAAGATTATAGTTGGCTCAGTGCCACGAGAGTCAACGGTAGCGCGAAGAGTTCGCACAGCTCTGCTAGGAAAGGATACCCCCGAAGTTGTAAGAGTTTGCTAAGATCATCGCCACACCACTGTATCGGTTGAGCGGTGACAACGTTGCTTTTAAATGGTCTAAAGGCCATAATATGTGAGGTTACATAATTATGAAAAGTGTTTATGGTATAGTGTATTGTAGCTTTATGATCTGGAGGATGGCATTTTATGATAGTGATAGTTTGATAGAGAGTTGCTAAATGTGGAGTCATTAAGAACTTATTCTTGTGGTGAGTGAAGCAAGTTAGTTGAGAAGGATGTAAGTCAGCGCTACATGTGAAAGTTTTTATCGAGGATGTATTTGGCACATGTGTACGTGTGGAGAGAGGAAAGTGATTGAGTTCTCAGTGAACTGTAGGTTTGCTCGGCAGGGTGTGTGGTCCGATTTGGTTGTCTTTTTTGTTTATGTCATTCGGGGTGGTTGAGTGGTAGGTTAAATGAAAGTGTTTTGGGTTAGTGGTGGCACAGTATGAAGTTGAGTTGGGATGAGAGAGCCTTGGCGAGGGAGTCTCGTGGTTGGTTTCGCTGATGATACAGCCGCTTGGTGGTGATTCATGTGAGAAAACTGCAGAAGCTGGTGTATGAGTTTGGCGTTATAGCGGTGTGGCCAGAGAATTGTTACAGAGTTATACATTGTGAATAAAAGAGAGGTCTTTTAGGGTAAAGTAGGGTTGAGGGTCAAGTTACAAGTGGGATGGTACAGTTTCGATTGGAGAAAAAATGGAGGAAGTGAGTGTTTTTGATCATATGGGTAGTGGATCTGGCGCAGCGGATGAACCATGGAAGGTGGAAGTGAATTCATAGCGGCTGGGGGGGAGGGGGCGATAAATTCTGGCGGGCCTTGAGATGTGTGGATAGTCGAGAACTTTCATTCGGATAGAAAGCAATTAATGGGTGATGTTGAAGGAATAGTTTTGGTTTCACAAAACAATGCTTGGTATGGGGTTGATCGAAGGATCTCACGTGGGATATGGATAGTGTTAGTGCGCGGATGGATGGATCCTGTGCTGGAAATGAGTTGGTTGAGGACATGCTAGTCGGGGACACAACAGTGTGCATGGTGGTTTATGTAGAAACCATAAAGACCTCATACCCTCCGTATGCAGTTCATGTCAATAAGCGGTCTATGTGTGATGCTGTACGGATAGTAATTATATATATAAAGTGTCGTTGGTTGAGCAGAGCCTGTATTATATATGTAATTGTAGTCACTAGGTGTTTTGATAAAAGTGTTTGGGCAACATGGAGATGACTGAGTGAAGGGATATACGATTGACCACGAGATCTTGTGTCGGTCCACGGTGGTCCTGGGTAGAGGAGAGAGGAGAGACTATCATTGGATGTGGGATAAGTTGGAATAAGGTACACATCCTCCTTCCTCCTTTCATTACTGGTTGTATAAAGTATTATTGTCGTGCCATGCTGTTTGCTGGTGATCGGGGCCTGAACATGCAGGAGGGTGAAAGGCGTGCAAGGAATAGAGTGAATTGGAACGATGTGGTATACCGGGGTTGACGTGCTGTCAGTGGATTGAATCAAGGCATGTGAAGCGTCTGGGGTAAACCATGGAAAGCTGTGTAGGTATGTATATTTGCGTGTGTGGACATATGTATATACATGTGTATGGGGGGGTTGGGCCATTCCTTTCGTGTGTATCCTTGCGCTACCTCGCAAACGCGGGAGACAGCGACAAAGTATAATAAAAAAATAAAATAAAAATATATATACAGGGAGCGGGCGGCTGGAAGTTCTCCCCTCTCTCTTTTTTTTTTATTTTCCAAAGGAGGGAGCAGGGGGGGGGGGCTGGGTGGGGATGTTTCCTCGGGGGCCCAGTCCTCTGTTCTTGGCACTGCCTCGCTGACGCGGGAGGTGGCGAGTGGTATGAAATATATCATTATTATTATTATTTTGCTTTGTCGCTGTTTCCCGCACCTGCGAGGTAGCGCAAGGAAACAGACGAAAGAAATGGCCCAACCCACCCCCACACACATGCACACACACACACATGCAAACATACACACCCACACATCCCAAAGTACACACATATATACACACACAGACACACACATATACACACATGCACACACTTCACACTGTCTGCCCCTACTCACCCCCATCGCCACCCCGCCACACATGGAATAACATCCCTCTCCCCCCTCATGTGCGCGAGGCAGCGCCAGGAAAAGACAACAAAGGCCCCATTCGTTCACACTCAGTCTCTAGCTGTCATGTAATAATGCCCGAAACCACAGCTCCCTTTCCACATCCAGGCCCCACACAACTTTCCATGCCTTACCCCAGACGCTTCACATGCCCTGATTCAATCCATTGACAGCATGTCAACCCCAGTATACCACATCGATCCAATTCACTCTATTCCTTGCCCACCTTTCACCCTCCTGCATGCTCAGGCCCTGATCACTCAAAATCTTTTTCATTCCATCTTTCCACCTCCAATTTGGTCTCCCACTTCTCGTTCCCTCCACCTCTGACACATATATCCTCTTGGTCAATCTTTCCTCACTCATTCTCTCCATGTGCCCAAACCATTTCAAAACACCCTCTTCTGCTCTCTCAACCACGCTCTTTTTATTTCCACACATCTCTCTTACCCTTACATTACTTACTTGATCAAACCACCTCACACCACATATTGTTCTCAAACATCTCATTTCCAGCACATCCACCCTCCTGCGCACAACTCTATCCATAGCCCACACCTCGCAACCATACAACATTGTTGGAACCACTATTCCTTCAAACATACCCATCCTGCTTTCAGAGATAATGTTCTCGACTACCAAACATTCTTCAAGGCTCCCAGAATTTTTGCCCCCTCCCCTACCCTATGATTCACTTCCGCTTCCATGGTTCCATCTGCTGCAAAATCTACTCCCAGATATCTAAAACACTTCACTTCCTCCAGTTTTTCTCCAATCAAACTTACTTCCCAATTGACTTGACTCTCAACCCTACTGTACCTAATAACCTTACTCTTATTCACATTTACTCTCAACTTTCTTTTTTCACACACTTTACCAAACTCAGTCACCAGCTTCTGCAGTTTCTCACACGAATCAGCCACCAGCGCTGTATCATCAGCGAACAACAACTGACTCACTTCCCAAGCGCTCTCATCCACAACAGACTGCATACTTGCCCCTCTTTCCAAAACTTTTGCATTCACCTCCCTAACAACCCCATCCATAAACAAATTAAACAACCATGGAGACATCACACACCCCTGCCGCAAACCTACATTCACCGAGAACCAATCACTTTCCTCTCTTCCCACACATACACATGCCCTACACCCTCGATAAAAACTTTTCACTGCTTCTAACAACTTGCCTCCCACACCATATATCCTTAATACCTTCCACACAGCATCTCTATCAACTCTTTCATATGCCTTCTCCAGATCCATAAATGCTACATACAAATCCATTTGCTTTTCTAAGTATTTCTCACATACATTCTTCAAAGCAAACACCTGATCCACACATCCTCTACCACTTCTGAAACCACACTGCTCTTCCCCAATCTGATGCTCTGTACATGCCTTCACCCTCTCAATCAACACCCTCCCATATAATTTACCAGGAATACTCAACAAACTTATACCTCTGTAATTTGAGCACTCACTCTTATCCTCTTTGCCTTTGTACAATGGCACTATGCAAGCATTCCGCCAATCCTCAGGCACCTCACCATGAATCATACATACATTAAATATCCTTACCAACCAGTCAACAATATAGTCACCCCCTTTTTTAATAAAATCCACTGCAATGCCATCCAAACCCGCTGCCTTGCCGGCTTTCATCTTCTGCAAAGGTTTTACTACCTCTTCTCTGCTCACCAAATCATTTTCCCTAACCTTCTCACTTTGCACACCACCTCGACCAAAACACCCTACATCTGCCACTCTATCATCAAACACATTCAACAAACCTTCAAAATACTCACTCCATCACCTTCTCACATCACCACTACTTGTTATCACCTCCCCATTAGCCCCCTTCACTGAAGTTCCCATTTGTTCCCTTGTCTTACGCACTTTATTTACCTCCTTCCAAAACATCATTTTATTCTCCCTAAAATTTAATGATACTCTCTCAGCCTAACTCTCATTTGCCCTCTTTTTCACCTCTTGCATCTTTCTCTTGACTTCCTGCCTCTTTCTTTTATACATCTCCCACTCATTTGCATTATTTCCCTGCAAAAATCATCCAAATGCCTCTCTCTTCTCTTTCACTAATAATCTTACTTCTTCATCCCACCACTCACTACCCTTTCTAATCTGCCCACCTCCCACCCCTCTCACGCCACAAGCATCTTTTCCGCAAGCCATCACTGCTACCCTAAATACATCCCATTCCTCCCCCACTCCCCTTACCTCCTTTGTTCTCACCTTTTTCCATTCTGTATTCAGTCTCTCCTGGTACTTTCTCACACAAGTCTCCTTCCCAAGCTCACTTACTCTCACCACTCTCTTCACCCCAACATTCTCTCTTCTTTTCTGAAAACCTCTACAAATAAATCTTCACCTTCGCCTCCACAAGATAATGATCAGACATCCCTCCTGTTGCACCTCTCAGCACATTAACATCCAAAAGTCTCTCTTTCGCGCGCCTATCAATTAACACGTAATCCAATAACGCTCTCTGGCCATCTCTCCTACTTACATACGTATACTTATGTATATCTCTCTTTTTAAATTAGGTATTCCCAATCACCAGTCCTTTTTCAGCACATAAATCTACAAGCTCTTCACCATTTCCATTTACAACACTGAACACCCCATGTATACCAATTATTCCCTCCACTGCCACATTACTCATCTTTGCATTCGAATCACCCATCACTATAACCCGGTCTCGGACATCAAAACCACTAACACATTCATTCAGCTGCTCCCAAAACACTTGCCTCTCATGATCTTTCTTCTCATGCCCAGGTGCATATGCACCAATAATCACCCATCTCTCTCCAACAACTTTCACTTTTACCCATATCAATCTAGAATATACTTTCTTACACTCTATCACATACTCCCACAACTCCTGTTTCAGGAGTAGTGCTACTCCTTCCTTTGCTCTTGTCCTCTCACTAACCCCTGACTTTACTCCCAAGACATTCCCAAACCACTCTTCCCCTCTACCCTTGAGCTTCGTTTCACTCAGAGCCAAAACATCCAAGCTCCTTTCCTCAAACACACTACCTATCTCTCCTTTTTTCTCATCTTGGTTACATCCACACACATTTAGACATCCCAATCTGAGCCTTCGAGGAGGATGAGCACTCCCGGCGTAACTCCTTCTTCTGTTTCCTCTTTTAGAAAGTTAAAATACAAGGAGGGGAGGGTTTCTAGCCCCCCGCTCCCGTCCCCTTTAGTCGCCTTCTACGACACGTGAGGAATGCGTGGGAAGTATTCTTTCTCCCCTATCCCCAATATACACATATTGGAAAGGATCACAATTTTGCGTGTGATCAAGATATTCCTATGAGTCCACGGGGAAAATGAAACACGATAAGTTCCCAAGTGCACTTTCGTGTAATAATCACATCAGGGGAGACACAAGAAAGAAATATGACAGTCAGTTGATATACATCAAGGAGACGAAGCTAGAACGCCATTTGGCAAACACACAGTTGTCCAAGACAGACAACGAACATTCATAAACTTATCATTTTTACAAATTTTATCAACAATAGAGTTATCTAATTTGTATAGATCACCACTAATATTAAGATTATAAATCTTTGTGTATTTGATAATAGAAGATTCAGTGATATTTCTAGTGGCAATAGAGTAAGAGTTAATAACCGAGATGGCATTACTCCAGCCAATACAATGATCATAGTTTTTAACGTGGTTAAACAAGGCATTTGATTCTTGTCCTGTTCTTATATTATATTCATGTTGCTTAAGTCTAGCAGAAAGATCCTTGCCAGTCTGCCCAACATAAAAGTTACCACAATTTCCACATGGCACTTTATACATGCATCCAGGGGAATTTTCTGATGAATTCCTGATTAAGATATTCTTTATAGTATTATTGTTGCTGAAGGCAACATTTACATTAAAGTATCTAGGCAACATGGGAGGTAAAGTAAAATTACTATTAAAAGGGAGAACTGAAAGATTCTTGGTGTCACTGGAAGGCTTGGGCTCAACTCTATAAAATGATTTCTTTGCAAACTTAAGGGATTTATCAATGAAAGACTTAGGGTACTTTAACGTAGATCCAATAGAATATATCTTCTCAAACTCATCATCAATAAACTCTAGACAGCAAATACGTAATGCCCTGAGGAACATAGATTGAAATGATGATAATTTAACTTTCTCATGTTGAGATGAGTAATAATGGATATATGAGCATGAGAGGCAAGTGTTTTGGGAGCAGCTGAATGAGTGTCTTAGTGGTTTTGATGCACAAGACCAGGTTATAGTGATGGGTGATTTGAATGCAAAGGTGAGTAATGTGGCAGTTGAGGGAATAATTGGTATACATGGGGTGTTCAGTGTTGTAAATGGAAATGGTGAAGAGCTTGTAGATTTATGTGCTGAAAAAGGACTGGTGATTGGGAATACCTGGTTTAAAAAGCGAGATATACATAAGTATACGTATGTAAGTAGGAGATATGGCCAGAGAGCGTTATTGGATTACGTGTTAATTGATAGGCGTGCGAAAGAGAGACTTTTGGATGTTAATGTGCTGAGAGGTGCAACTGGAGGGATGTCTGATCATTATCTTGTGGAGGCGAAGGTGAAGATTTGTAGAGGTTTTCAGAAAAGAAGAGAGAATTTTGGGGTGAAGAGAGTGGTGAGAGTAAGTGAGCTTGGGAAGGAGACCTGTGTGAGGAAGTACCAGGAGAGACTGAGTACAGAATGGAAAAAGGTGAGAACAAAAGAGGTAAGGGGAAAGGGGGAGGAATTGGATATATTTAGAGAAGCAGTGATGGCTTGCTCAAAAGATGCTTGTGGCATGAGAAGGGTGGGAGGTGGGTCGATTAGAAAGGGTAGTAAGTGGTGGGATGAAGAAGTAAGATTATTAGTAAAAGAGAAGAGAGAGGCATTTGGACGATTTTTGCAGGAAAAAAATGCAAATGAGTGGGAGATGTATAAAAGAAAGAGGCAGGAGGTCAAGAGAAAGGTGCAAGAGGTCAAAAACGGCAAATGAGAGTTGGGGTGAGAGAGTATCATTAGATTTTAGGGAGAATAAAAAGATGTTCTGGAAGGAGGTAAATAAAGTGCGTAAGACAAGGGAGCAAATGGGAACTTCAGTGAAGGGGGCTAATGGGGAGGTGATAAGAAGTAGTGGTGATGTGAGAAGGAGATGGAGTGAGTATTTTGAAGGTTTGTTGAATGTGTTTGATAATAGAGTGGCAGATACAGGGTGTTTTGGTCGAGGTGATGTGCAAAGTGAGAGGGTTAGGGAAAATGATTTGGTAAACAGAGAAGAGGTAGTTAAAACTTTGCGGAAGATGAAAGCCGGCAAGGCAGCGGGTTTGGATGGTATTGCAGTGGAATTTATTAAAAAAAGGGGTGACTGTATTGTTGACTGGTTGGGCAAGGTTATTTAATGTATGTATGATTCATGGTGAGATGCCTAAGGATTGGCAGAATGCTTGCATAGTGCCATTGTACAAAGGCAAAGGGGATAAAAGTGAGTGCTCAAATTACAGAGGTATAAGTCTGTTGAGTATTCCTGAGAAATTATATGGGAGGGTATTGATTGAGAGGGTGAGGGCATGTACAGAGCATCAGATTGGGGAAGAGCAGTGTGGTTTAAGAAGTGGTAGAGGATGTGTGGATCAGGTGTTTGCTTTGAAGAATGTATGTGAGAAATACTTAGAAAAGCAAATGGATTTGTATGTAGCATTTATGGATCTGGAGAAGGCATATGATAAGAGTTGATAGAGATGCTCTGTGGAAGGTATTAAGAATATATGGTGTGAGAGGCAAGTTGTTAGAAGCAGTGAAAAGTTTTTATCGAGGATGTAAGGCATGTGTACGTGTAGGAAGAGAGGAAAGTGATTGGTTCTCAGTGAATGTAGGTTTGCGGCATGGGTGTGTGATGTCTCCATGGTTGTTTAATTTGTTTATGGATGGGGTTGTTAGGAAGGTGAATGCAAGAGTTTTGGAAAGAGGGGCAAGTATGCAGTCTGTTGTGGATGAGAGAGCTTGGGAAGTGAGTCAGTTGTAGTTTGCTGATGATACAGCGCTGGTGGCTGATTCACGTGAGAAACTGCAGAAGCTGGTGACTGAGTGTGGTAAAGTGTGTGAAAGAAGAAAGTTAAGAGTAAATGTGAATAAGAGCAAGGTTATTAGGTACAGTAGGGTTGAGGGTCAAGTCAGTTGGGAGGTAAGTTTGAATGGAGAAAAACTGGAGGAAGTAAAGTGTTTTAGATATCTGGGAGTGGATCTGGCAGCGGATGTAACCATGGAAGCGGAAGTGAATCATTGGGTGGGGGAGGGGGCAAAAATTCTGGGAGCCTTGAAGAATGTTTGGAAGTCGAGAACATTATCTCGGAAAGCAAAAATGGGTATGTTTGAAGGAATAGTGGTTCCAACAATGTTCTATGGTTGCAAGGCGTGGGCTATGGATGATAGAGTTGTGCGCAGGGAGGTGGATGTGCTGGAAATGAGATGTTTGAGGACAATATGTGGTGTGAGGTGGTTTGATCGTAAGTAACGTAAGGGTAAGAGAGATGTGTGGAAATAAAAAGTGTGTGGTTGAGAGAGCAGAAAAGGTGTTTTGAAATGGTTTGGTCACATGGAGAGAATGAGTGTGGAAAGATTGACCAAGAGGATATATGTGTCAGAGGTGGAGGGAACGAGGAGAAGTGGGAGACCAAATTGGAGGTGGAAAGATGGAGTGAAAAAGATTTTGAGTGATCGGGGCCTGAACATGCAGGAGGGTGAAAGGCGTGCAAGGAATAGAGTGAATTGGAACAATGTGGTATACCGGGGTCGACGTGCTGTCAATGGATTGAACCAGGGCATGTGAAACATCTGGGGTAAACCATGGAAAGTTCTGTGGGGCCTGGATGTGAAAAGGGAGCTGTGGTTTTGGTGCATTATTACATGACAGCTAGAGACTGAGTGTGAACGAATGGGGCCTTTGTTGTCTTTTCCTAGCGCTACCTCGCACACATGAGGGGGGAGGGGGTTGTTATTCCATGTGTGGCGAGGTGGCGATTGGAATAAATAAAGGCAGACAGTATGAATTATGTACATGTGTATATATGTATATGTCTGTGTGTGTATATATATGTGTACATTGAGATGTACACATCTGGGGATAGGGGAGAAAGAATACTTCCCACGTATTCCCTGCGTGTCGTAGAAGGCGACTAAAAGGGGAGGGAGCGGGTGGCTGGAAATCCTCCCCTCTCGTTTTTTTTTAATTTTCCAAAACAAGGAACAGAGAAGGGGGCCAGGTGAGGATTTTCCCTCTAATGCCCAGTCCTCTGTTCTTAACGCTACCTCGCAAATGCGGGAAATGGCGAATCGTATGAACATTGAGATGTATAGGTATGTATAATTGCGTGTGTGGACGTGTATGTATATACATGTGTATGTGGGTGGGTTGGGCCATTCTTTCTTCTGTTTCCTTGCGCTACCTCGTTAACGCGGGAGACAGCGACAAAGGAAAATAAATAAATAAAAAAATAAATTAGCACACATTGGTAGGTTTTCTGTATATGCTAAACTTAAACTTGTTTCCTTGTCTATGGATCATGCAGTCTAAAAATGGTAATAGACCATTATTTTAATTTTCTACAGTAAATTTAATGAAGGTATGAAATTGTTAAGGGGAGAAATATTTGTATATTTTCATTTGTTGGCCAAACACAAAGAATATCATCTACATACCTAAACCAAATTGCATTAGAAGGCAAGATATCCTTTAGTAATTTTGTTTCAAAATATTCCATATTAAGATTACTTAGTACAGGTGAAAGAGGGTTACCCATTGCCATAGCAAATTTTTGAGCATAATAATCTCCATTGAATTGAAACACAGTCTTTTATACACAACTTTCATCAGTTCAATGAAACCAGACTTTGAAACAGGTAAATGAATATCATCCATCAGGAAACATCAAAGCTAACTAGTTTGAAATCAAAATCAACATTGATATTGTTTAGCTTGTTGACTAAATCTATTTTGTTCATGATATTAGAATTTGATACCTTACCCAATAAAGGGCTTAATAAAAAAACTAACTGTTTTGACAAATTATATGTGATGAAGCCTACTGAACTCATTAAAGGTCTTGCTGGAAAATTCAGTTTATGTGTTTTAATAAATCCATACATTTTTAGATTGCATGATCCTTAGGCAAGGAAACAAGTTGAAGTTTAGCATATACAGAAAACCTAGAAATGTATGCTCATATATCCATTATTACTCATCTCAACATGACAAGAGTTAAATTATCATCATGTAAGGCATGTGTACGTGTAGGAAGAGAGGAAAGTGATTGGTTCTCAGTGAATGTAGGTTTGCGGCAGGGGTGTGTGATGTCTCCATGGTTGTTTAATTTGTTTATGGATGGGGTTGTTAGGGAGGTAAATGCAAGAGTTTTGGAAAGAGGGGCAAGTATGAAGTCTGTTGGGGATGAGAGAGCTTGGGAAGTGAGTCAGTTGTTGTTCGCTGATGATACAGCGCTGGTGGCTGATTCATGTGAGAAACTGCAGAAGCTGGTGACTGAGTTTGGTAAAGTGTGTGGAAGAAGAAAGTTAAGAGTAAATGTGAATAAGAGCAAGGTTATTAGGTACAGTAGGGTTGAGGGTCAAGTCAATTGGGAGGTGAGTTTGAATGGAGAAAAACTGGAGGAAGTGAAGTGTTTTAGATATCTGGGAGTGGATCTGGCAGCGGATGGAACCATGGAAGCAGAAGTGGATCATAGGGTGGGGGAGGGGGCGAAAATTCTGGGAGCCTTGAAGAATGTGTGGAAGTCGAGAACATTATCTCGGAAAGCAAAAATGGGTATGTTTGAAGGAATAGTGGTTCCAACAATGTTGTATGGTTGCGAGACGTGGGCTATGGATAGAGTTGTGCGCAGGAGGATGGATGTGCTGGAAATGAGATGTCTGAGGACAATATGTGGTGTGAGGTGGTTTGATCGAGTAAGTACCGTAAGGGTAAGAGAGATGTGTGGAAATAAAAAGAGCGTGGTTGAGAGAGCAGAAGAGGGTGTTTTGAAATGGTTCGGGCACATGGAGAGAATGAGTGAGGAAAGATTGACCAAGAGAAATATATGTGTCAGAGGTGGAGGGAACGAGGAGAAGAGGGAGACCAAATTGTAGGTGGAAAGATGGAGTGAAAAAGATTTTGTGTGATCGGGGCCTGAACATGCAGGAGGGTGAAAGGAGGGCAAGGAATAGAGTGAATTGGAGCGATGTGGTATACCGGGGTTGACGTGTTGTCAGTGGATTGAATCAAGGCATGTGAGGCGTCTGGGGTAAACCATGGAAAGCTGTGTAGGTATGTATATTTGCGTGTGTGGACGTATGTATATACATGTGTATGGGGGTGGGTTGGGCCATTTCTTTCGTCTGTTTCCTTGCGCTACCTCGCAAACGCGGGAGACAGTGGAAAAAAAAAAAAAAAAAGATTTCTCAGGAATACTCAACAAACTTATACCTCTGTAATTTGAGCACTCTCTTTTATCCCTTTTGCCTTTGTACAATGGCACTATGAAAGCATTCCGCCAATCCTCAGGCACCTCACCATGAGTCATACATACATTAAATAACCTTACCAACCAGTCACCCACTTTTTAAATAAATTCCACTGCAATACCATCCAAACCCACTGCCTTGCCGGCTTTCATCTTCCGCAAAGCTTTTACTACCTCTTCTCTGTTTACCAAATCATTTTCCCTAACCTTCTCACTTTGCACACCACCTCGACCAAAATACCCTATATCTGCCACTCTATCATCAAACACATTCAACAAACCTTCAAAATACTCACTCCATCTCCTTCTCACATCACCACTACTTGTTATCATCCCTCCATTAGCCCGATTCACTAAAGTTCCCATATGCTCCCTTGTCTTACGCACTTTATTTACCTCCTTCCAAAACATCTTTTTATCCTACCTAAATTTAATGATACTCTCTCACCCCAACTCTCATTTGCCCTCTTTTTCACCTTTTGCACCTTTCTCTTGACCTCCTGCCTCTTTCTTTTATACATCTCCCAGTCATTTGCAATATTTCCCAGCAAAAATCATCCAAATGCCTCTCTCTTCTCTTTTACTAATAATCTTACTTCTCTATCCCACCACTCACTACCCATTCTAATCTGCCCCACCTCCCACGCTTCTCATGCCACAAGCATCTTTTGTACAAGCCATCACTGCTTCCCTAAATACATCCTATTCCTCCCCCACTCCCCTTACGTCCTTTGTTCTCCCATTTTTCCATTCTGTACTCAGTCTCTCCTGGTACTTCCTCACACAAGTCTCCTTCCCAAGCTCACTTACTCTCACCACTCTTTTCTCTCCAACATTCTCTCTTCTTTTCTGAAAACCTCTACAAATAATGATCAGACATCCATCCAGTTGCACCTCTGAGCACATTAGCATCCAAAAGTCCCTCTTTTGCGCGCCTATCAATTAACACGTAATCCAATAACGCTCTCTGGCCATCTCTCCTACTTACATACATATACTTATGTATATCACTCATTTTAAACCAGGTATTTCCAATCACCAGTCCTTTTTCAGCACATAAATCTACAAGCTCTTCACCATTTCCATTTACAACACTGAACACCCCATGTACACTAATTATTCCCTCAACTGCCACATTACTCACCTTTGCATTCAAATCACCCATCACTATAACCCGGTCTCGTGCATCAAAACTACTAACACACTCACTCAGCTGCTCCCAAAACACCTGCCTCTCATGATCTTTCTTCTCATGCCCAGGTGCATATGCACCAATAATCACCCATCTCTCTCCATCAACTTTCAGTTTTACCCATATCAATCTAGAATTTACTTTCTTACACTCTATCACATACTCCCACAACTCCTGTTCCAGGAGTAGTGCTACTCCTTCCCTTGCTCATGTCCTCTCACTTACCCCTGACTTTACTCCCAAGACATTCCCAAACCACTCTTCCCCTTTAGCCTTGAGCTTCGTTTCATTCAGAGCCAAAACATCCAGGTTCCTTTCCTCAAACATACTATCTATCTCTCCTTTTTTCTCATCTTGGTTACATCCACACACATTTAGACAACCCAATCTGAGCCTTCGAGGAGGATGAGCACTCCCCACGTGACTCCTTCTTCTGTTTCCCCTTTTAGAAAGTCAAAATACAAGGAGGGGAGGGTTTCTGGCCCCCTGCTCCCGTCCCCTTTAGTCATCTTCTACGACACGCGACGAATGCGTGGGAAGTATTCTTTCTCCCCTATCCCCAGGGATATATATATATATATATATATATATATATATATATATATATATATATATATATATATATATATATATATATATATATATATATATATATATATATATATATATATATATATATATATATATATATATATATATATATATATACGTTTTGGAAGGAGGTAAATAAAGTGCGTAAGACAAGGGAGCAAATGGGAACTTCAGTGAAGGGGGCTAATGGGGAGGTGATAACAAGTAGTGGTGATGTGAGAAGGAGATGGAGCGAGTATTTTGAAGGTTTGTTGAATGTTTTTGATGATAGAGTGGCAGGTGTGGGGTGTCTTGGTTGAGGTGGTGTGCAAAGTGAGAGGGTTAGGGAAAATGATTTGGTAAATAGAGAAGAGGTGGTAAAAGCTTTACAGAAGATGAAAGCCGGCAAAGCAGCGGGTTCGGATGGCATTGCAGTGGAGTTTATTAAAAAAGGGGGTGACTGTATTGTTGACTGGTTGGTGAGGTTGTTTAGTGTATGTATGATTCATGGTGAGGTGCCTGAGGATTGGCGGAATGCTTGCATAGTGCCATTGTACAAAGGCAAAGGGGATAAGAGTGAGTGCTCAAATTACAGAGGTATGAGTTTGTTGAGTATTCCTGGTAAATTATATGGGAGGGTATTGATTGAGAGGGTGAAGGCATGTACAGAGCATCAGATTGGGGAAGAGCAGTGTGGTTTCAGAAGTGGTAGAGGATGTGTGGATCAGGTGTTTGCTTTGAAGAATGTATGCGAGAAATACTTAGAAAAACAAATGGATTTGTATGTAGCATTTATGGATCTGGAGAAGGCATATGATAGAGTTGATAGAGATGCTCTGTGGAAAGTATTAAGAATATATGGTGTGGGAGGCAAGTTGTTAGAAGCAGTGAAAAGTTTTTATCGAGGATGTGAGGCGTGTGTGCGTGTAGGAAGAGAGGAAAGTGATTGGTTCTCGGTGAATGTAGATTTGCGGCAGGGGTGTGTGATGTCTCCATGCTTGTTTAATTTGTTTATGGATGGGGTTGTTAGGGAGGTGAATGCAAGAGTTTTGGAAAGAGGGGCAAGTATGCAGTCTGTTGTGGATGAGAGAGCTTGGGAAGTGAGTCAGTTGTTGTTCGCTGATGATACAGAGCTGGTGGCTGATTCATGTAAGAAACTGCAGAAGCTGGTGACTGAGTTTGGTAAAGTGTGTGAAAGAAGAAAGTTAAGAGTGGGTGTGAATGGGAGCAAGGTTGTTGGGTACAGTGGGGTTGAGGGTCAAGTCAATTGGGAGGTGGGTTTGAATGGAGAAAAACTGGAGGAAGTGAAGTGTTTTAGATATCTGGGAGTGGATCTGGCAGCGGATGGAACCATGGAAGCGGAAGTGAATCATAGGGTGGGGGAGGGGGCGAAAATTCTGGGAGCCTTGAAGAATGTTTGGAAGTCGAGAACATTATCTCGGAAAGCAAAAATGGGTATGTTTGAAGGAATAGTGGTTCCAACAATGTTGTATGGTTGCGAGGCGTAGGCTATGGATAGAGTTGTGCGCAGGAGGGTGGATGTGCTGGAAATGAGATGTTTGAGGACAATATGTGGTGTGAGGTGGTTTGATCGAGTAAGTAATGTAATGGTGAGAGAGATGTGTGGAAATAAAAAGAGTGTGGTTGAGAGAGCAGAAGAGGGCATTTTGAAATGGTTTGGTCACATGGAGAGAATGAGTGAGGAAAGATTGACCAAGAGGATATATGTGTCAGAGGTGGAGGGAACGAGGAGAAGTGGGAGACCAAATTGTAGGTGGAAAGATGGAGTGAAAAAGATTTTGAGTGATCGGGGCCTGAACATGCAGGAGGGTGAAAGGTGTGCAAGGAATAGAGTGAATTGGAACGATGTGGTATACCGGGGTCGACGTGCTGTCAATGGATTGAACCAGGGCATGTGAAGCGTCTGGGGTAAACCATGCAAAGTGTGTGGGGCCTGGATGTGGAAAGGGAGCTGTGGTTTCGGTGCATTATCACATGACAGCTAGAGACTGAGTGTGAACGAATGGGGCCTTTGGTGTTTTTCCTAGCGCTACCTCGCACACATGAGGGGGGAGGGGGTTGTTATTCCATGTGTGGCGAGGTGGCGATGGGAACAAATAAAGGCAGACAGTATGAATTATGTACATGTGTATATATGTATATGTCTGTGTGTGTAAATATATGTGTACATTAAGATGTATAGGTATGTATATTGTGCGTGTGTGGACATGTATGTATATACATGTGTATGTGGGCGGGTTGGGCCATTCTTTCGTCTGTTTCCTTGAGCTACCTCGCTAACGCGGGAGACAGCGACAAAGCAAAATAAAATAAAATAAATAATATATATATATATATATATATATATATATATATATATATATATATATATATATATATATATATATATATATATTCCTAGGAGGTCATGATGAAATTAACATAGTTCTTTGTAGTCAAAAGAGAATCCAGGGCAAAGAAAATATACAGAGATACGAGGAAGCATTTGTCTGGTAACCGGAATGTGATCTTGTGGAACAAGGTAAGCAATCAAAGTGGTGGGTGTTACAAGAAACTCGGGAAGATACAAAGCCTATATGATGAAAATGCAAGGATACGAGAGGAACTCCACAAGTTCCTTCACCGTAAACATACGTATGGTAATACAGATGTAATAACACATACACACAGGTAGAAGTAAGGTATTTAGGTCATGTGTAACAAACCTCTTAGATTTCTGAGAGAGAGAGAGAGAGAGAGAGAGAGAGAGAGAGAGAGAGAGAGAGAGAGAGAGAGAGAGAGAGAGAGAGAGAGAGAGACTCTTAGTCATAATCGTAGATTTCCGAGGACCGTTTGTAGCTGGACTGCCAGAAATCATCTGGCACCGTACCGCATGGGAGGCTGATTAAGAAGATGGATCACCAAGAACGATGGAACGAAGGACGTATGTCAGACAAGCCTTCTGCATATGGGTCGAGGTGACGAGCGGAGTGCCACAAGGTTCTGTTCCGAGACCATTACTCTTTTTCATCTACGAAAATGACATGCCTGAAGGTATAGATAGACTCCTACATGTTTGCAAATGATGTAATGGTCACGAAGGAAGTGAAAATTGAAGAGGATTGCCTCCACTTACTAGGGGATCCAAAGAGACACGATGGTTGGCCTTGTTCATGGGTGATGCAATTCACCTCGGGCAAATGTAACGTCATATAGATGGGACAAAATGAAAGTCGGGCTCAAAATCATGATCGTCTAGCAAGATATAAGCTCCAGCTTCTGTGAGAGAGAAGGACCTGAGAGTCAAAGTCGTCCCTAAACTAGTCACCAGAGTAGTGTGTGAGGAGAATAGTTAAGGAGACACACTGTCTGCTGGCAATCATAATCAGAATAGCTTTCAAGAGTATGGATAAAGAAATATCTATCAAGCTGATCATAAGCCACATAAGGTCATATATGCTTCTCAAGTTTGGTCATTTAACTCCAGAATTACAAAGAGCGAACAGAGAAGGTCCTGAGGTCAACACAAATAGCACCAGGACTGAGACAACTTAGCTGATTACAGGGAAAGACTGGTGGCTTAAAATTCGACCGCCTTAGAAGAGACGAGAGAGAGAGAGAGAGAGAGAGAGAGAGAGAGAGAGAGAGAGAGAGAGAGAGAGAGAGAGAGAGAGAGAGAGAGAAATTAAATCAAGAAACTTGTTAAAAAAAAATTTACAAAATAGTTTCATAATATAACAGTGGCGTAGGAATGATATAAAATGACAGAGGAAATGGTTAATGCGAACGGCATACATATATTCGAGAGGCTGTATCACAATAGAATGTTCAAGAGATGGGGCCCTACGAATATAAAACTCCCTCCCAGCACAGGGCGACTAGGTCATTACACACACACACACACACACACACACACCAGGGAGAACATACAGCATTAACTCACCGCTACGAAGACTGCAGCTTCTGCTGACACTTCTGATGAGGAGGGGAGGTTGGTGGCGGCGTCCTGCACCTGAGCGGCATGGCCTCCTCCGTCCCGACTCCCGCCCCGCACACCACTGGCCAACACGCACCCAAGCCTGTAACACGGGAGGCAGGTTAGTGCCCAAGCCTGTAACACGGGAGGCAGGTTAGTGCCCAAGCCTGTAACACGGGAGGCAGGTTAGTGCCCAAGTCTGTAACACGGGAGGCAGGTCAGTGCCCAAGCCTGTAACACGGGAGGCAGGTCAGTGCCCAAGCCTGTAACACGGGAGGCGGATTAGTGCCCAAGCCTGTAACACGGGAGGCAGGTTTGTGCCCAAGCCTGTAACACGGGAGGCAGGTCAGTGCCCAAGCCTGTAACACGGGAGGCAGGTTAGTGCCCAAGCCTGTAACACGGGAGGCAGCTCAGTGCCCAAGCCTGTAACACGGGAGGCAGGTCAGTGCCCAAGCCTGTAACACGGGAGGCGGATTAGTGCCCAAGCCTGTAACACGGGAGACACGCTAGAACCCAAGCCTGTAACACAAGAGGCAGGGGAATGGGCTGTTAGGGAGTGCCCAAGCCTGTAACACCAAGGTAGGGCGAGGAGTAGGCTAGATTGTGAGAGGGGAAGACAGGTTAGTTCATCACTTGGCCTGTAAAAGGGGCGGCGAGGAAGGTTCCTTTCCCAGCACCGCAACATGGGAGGGCAGGTTAGTCCTTCCTGCTTTTAACCTGGTTATCGGTGTACATTGACCTCCTGTACTGCCAGTAGCAGCAGCAGTCCTGGTAACAGCTGCCTTTAACCTGGTTATAGTAACATAAACCTCCTATGTTGCCGACAGCAACGACAGGGGCAGCAGTAGCAGCAGCAGTAGTACTAACAAATAGTGGCAGAAGTAGCGGTAAAGAGAAGAGGAGGAGGAGAGGTAGGAGGAAAAAAGTGAGATAAGGATAAGGGGCAAAATGAGGATAAAGATGAGGGAGTATGGGATGAGGATGATGATGATGAGCCCATGGACTTCCTCAGTTAACTATCATACCAGGAGAATAACGCAATCCTTCTGGTCCGGCGGAGGCGGCTGTACCAGGACCGTCAAGACCAGCATCAATGACTATAAAGTCTTTTACCAGCATGAGGACGGAGCCCGTGCCACTCCACACCCCACAAAGGTCAACGTGGGAGAGAGAGAGCCTCTCGCTGGGGCTCTGACTGTATGTACGACGGCGATCGGGGCAAGGTAGCCCTCTGTCACTGGTAAAGAGGAGGTGGGGCAGATGTAAGGTCTGGAAGAGGAGAGGAGAGAGAACGAAGAGAAATATAAAAGGGAGAGGAAAGGATAAAAATGGAGAGAGGGAGGAACGGGGAAACAAGAATGAGAAGGAACCAGTCAAGAATGAGGGAAAATAGAATGAAATACGATAACGAGGAGGAGGTCATCGTAAACTTCAGTTTCTCCCGCTAACAACAATGCTATAAACATTGAGCAAGTCGCTACCGACGGTAAATCTTCCAGTCACGGAGACCTTGATCTCTGACCTTTCGACCCAAGACTCTCCCGGTCTCAGGGAAGGTCAACCCTTAGGTTTGGTCTGGAGACGTACAGTAAGTACGGTATTGACTTCCAGGAGAAAAAGGTGTGTGTTACTGGCGGGAAACAGACGCACTGGTAGAAACACAAAGCATAGGTTAACCTGTGCTTCGCTCTATCATGGACGAATGAAGGTGGCTTGGCCCATATATCTACAAATGTATAAATTTACGTATTCCATTATTTTCTTTCTTCGGTATTTCCTGATAGGCCAATACATAGATTGTGATGTATCTATTTCTAAAAGGATATTTGCTTTCACAGAGACTTAGACACACGGGTAAGGTGGAAACAGGGCGTTTATTGCATGATACTGTAAGTATGTGGTACAACAAGCTGGAGTGATATCATGATCCTTAAGAAGGTACTTATCACGATACATTTCATCACGATTCATAGCCAGTTCTAGTAAGGGAAATGTGCAATTTTTCTTTAAAAATTTCTCAATCATCTGATTTTACTCTTCCACTATGATACCGTTAGGCTTGTGACTCTCTCCTAGAACAACTTTACAATGGTTTATGTGAGAAGTGAACTGTCACTTTCCATCATTAAAACAGCCAACCATTTTTCCTCCCACATCATATACCTGACCTCACCTAGCTATAGCCCTTCCTGACCCGCCTCACAAAGCAACACTTACCATATCAACAAATGACATTATAAACTACCGAACATGATCCAGTACCTTAACCTCAGGGGGGGTTCTTACTCTCCCTAACTGTCCCTTAACCTCAGGGGGGTTATAATCCCCCTTACTGTCCCTTAACTTCAGGGGATTTAAGTTTTTCCCTAGACTCAGGGAGATAATAACTCTCCCTGACTATCCCTTGACCTTAGGGGAATTATAACACTCCTAACCTACAACTCCTCTCATAGGAATTAATCCGCTTGACCACAAGAGGCAAAACACGTCCTCAGGTCAGGCGTTCGGGAAAGGAGCGAATCACTTCTGAGGAGGTTCTACTCTCCTTAGACACCCGTGACGGTATTGATAACCAGCTGGCACTGGACGGGTCTGAAGGGGCCGGGCTGGGCGAGGGTCAGGTATAACAGAGGAAGTACAGCGAGCCATCAACACACTGGGGTATCTTAACAAACATGCCAAACAACTTTCGGATTTCTAAACTATCTTAAACAAGTGCATAGTGTAGATGACACCTGCATACCAAGCCCTGTCTGATGCGTCCAGAGATCAAGGACTCGACGTATCATTCCTCTGAAATTTCTCTCACGTTGGGTTACGACGTCACAGCTACGTGTGGTGAGGACAGCCCGCCAGGTCCGGTCCAACACCGAAATCATATCTGAACTCGAGTACAACTTGGATGCTAGGTCGATCCTCACTCGAGCTGACCTTCCATGGCCAAAATGACCACACCACCACTACAATTCCTCCACCATCATCACCATCTCTCCCGCACCATCATCACCCCTCCAACATCACCACCAACAGCACCTCTCCAACACCAATAACATACTTCTTGCATCCCTACCACCTTTCCTGGACCCTCACCACCCTTGCATCATCATCATCATCCCTCCAACACCACCATTACCAACATCTCCACCCTATCATTACCACCACCACCACCACCCACACTCTCAAGTACCACCAACTCCACCACCAACCCTGTGGCACCACCATCACCATCCCTCACGCAGGTCCTGCACCACCACCTCAGCAGTCTCATAGATTTAACTGAAGAATCTCTTAAGCAAATCATCCGACACTAAACGAGAAGTGATAACATTTCAGATATAATTATGCCCATAGAGACCAAGTAAATATCATATCATTAAGTGTTTCAACGTAAACTGCTGTTTCAACTTCAATAAAAACAGTATAATGATTTACAATATTAAATAAGCAGACGTCGGCAGATTGCGACCAGACTCAGGTAAGGTGAACTGGATTAAACTCTTCCACATGATCACAGCTGAACATACTATGTGGAGAAACATCAAAAATACAGTATTTTTCCTTGACAGTTCGCGTCCCTAGAACAGAGAGAAAAAAGTTACACAAGGGAGAATCCAGGGTAGATGGACAACGAAAATGTTTTCATCAAACGTAAAATAAAAGGCTTATACGTTATCTAAGTGAGAATAAAGGTGATCATAATAGTACAAAAAATGTTGAAAATCAAAACCTACGAGGAATTTCTTTCACGATATGAAGAAAACTATTTCTTTTTTCTTTTTAGATACGCTAAAAGCGAGAAATAAATCAAGGACAACAATTCTTTTATTGAATGAAATTGGCACTTCAACTAGCGACAGTATTTACCATCAACGGTCTGTCATATGCTATAAGCAAAAATCGTATTTCTGGGCATCGAAAATGAAAAACTGGACATAAAAACATTATATGTCGCGTTCTTAAATATCGAGAATTCTGGATAAACTAAATCCACACAATGCAGTTAGTCCTGATATTTCCCTCAGAATACCGAAAAAAGTTGCTGGTAAATAACAGCTTTTCGATTTTCAAAATATTCTATACATCACTGCAGGGAGAGAGTGCTAAGTGATTGAAACTAGTAAATGAAACACCCATTCTCAACACGGGAGGTACAAATATGCACTTCCACTCTACCGTTCCATAAGACTCACTTCAGTTTTATGGAAAGTTTTATGAACAATGAATTACAGACAAATAGTTGAATTCCTTGAAGATAACTGTCTTATCTGACCATCAATATGGTGTTGTGAATCAAAAGGTCATGACTAACGGACCGGATTGAATTCTTCCGTCAAACATGAAACAAATGGGACAACAAAATACTACCTGATGTTATGTACTCTGACTTTCTTAAAACCTTCAACAAAATACCACATAAAAGACTGCTATGCAAGATTATAGCTCTTGGTAAACCTGATCAAATCTACGTGAGGATAGGAGACCGGCGCTCAGACTGGAACCAACGAACAGTATTAAATGGGGAAGTATACAAACGACATTATGTGACAAGGGGTGCCACAAGGCAGTCTCAGGACCCATACTTTTTATCACATACACTGACGACCTGGAGAGGGTACTACTCAAGTTGATTTTCGAAATATAAATGGCCTTGTAAGAATGGCCAGCCTGGAAATCTAAAGTGATTTCGACAAAACAATGGAGTGGTCAGACACATAGTAAAGTGGATTTTAACAATGACAATTGGAAAATCAGTCATCTCAGCGTTAAAAATATAAATCATAAATACAAAATGCGTGGTAAACCACAAGCTAAAAAGAGAAAACTTTAGAGTAATAGTCAGGTAAGGATCTTGAACACGGATAACAACGCACAGTGCAGATAATAGAACCAAATGCTTGGAATCATAGCAGGAAATATAAACTATAACACGAGATATGATACTCGCCACCTAGTCATGGTCACGTGGAAACGCTGTCCAATTATGGTCACTAAACCTGACCATAAATGAGGAAAGACTAGAATCCATCCAAAGAAAAGCAATTAAACTACTCCCATCACTCAGAAAGAGTAGATAAACAGACTCGAAGATTTAGAAAATGTCCTTTTTCAAAATGGCGCAGATTAAGTGATCTACTATAAATTTTCGAATTCCAAAATAATTTCAATGTACCCAATGGGAATTTCTTCACTCTAGACAGAATTTCGGTGACCAGAAATTATGGCGTGAAGATAAAATGAACGTTGACATTAATTTTCACCTACGGATCTGTAGAATATAAGAATAAATAACCTACACTACACATGTATCAAAGCCTATCAATATCTTCAAAGCAAGGCTAGACAATGAATATCTATGATCATTAACTTTATTAGAATGCATTCCCATTGTCTGAGGATCTTTCATCTTATAGGGAACTATTGTATTTTCTTCCGATTACAATTTCCTATAAAATGTCCATGTCAGTCTGCAGCTCACATGCAGCTCTCTCTCGTCTTCTCTTGCCCGCCGTTGAGCTGGAGGGAGAGGTGGGTGGTGAAGTGCCTTCTGCTTTACTACCAAGTTTCTACCACTGTATAGATAATTATGTATGTACACAGATAGCCCAGTCATGGACCATCAGGTCTCCAGTTATCTATCCTTCCCATGTACCCCCTCCAGACCCACCATCAACACAACCATCCATCACCATCACCCTCCATCGCCATCATCTCCATCACCAACACCAACAACTATTATCCAACCGTGCCGCAATATGAGCACAACTCCTGTAGTTGTAGCACCATCACCAACACTTCTCCAGCACCACCATCTCTCAAGCATAACCATCACTACCACCCCTTTACTAACACCACCATCTCCCCTCCAGCAACACTACCACTACCATCACCCCTCCAGCAGTACTACTACCACTACCACCTCCCCTAGCATCGCTACCACTACCCCAACCATCACTACAGCAGCAGCGCTACCACTACCATCACTACGGCACAGCGCTATTACTACCACCACTACAGCAGCAGCACTACCACCCCTACAGCAGAGCGCTACCATCACCACTACAGCAGCAGCACGACCACCAGTGCTACCACCACCACCACAGCAGCAGCAGTGCTACCACCATCCCCACCACTATTCTCTACCTCTCCTGCTTCTCCACACAGCACCATAGGTCAAGCTGCAGGTGAGTAACGTCAAGCTAAAACTCTAAAGTGGCGCTTCACTTACCATCACACGACCTACCTGGAAATCTCCCAGTCGCCGTAACATGTTTTATGAATAAGTATCGAAAAAGATTTTTTTTTCTGAAGGTTACCGTTACTGGAGCTGAACAGATTTATTGAAGGGATTGATCGGCAATATTTCTTTCAACAAAAAAGCGTTCTTTCTCTCTCTCTCTCTCTCCCTAGTGAAAACTGATACCTGCACACTGTTGAGGAACTGATGGCTGGTACACACTGGCGTTTACAGTGGAGGTGCGAGTTTGTCCTGTCCACTCACTCACCGGACGCAAGACACGAAAACTTAACAACTTTAGCAATGTTTTCCCCTGCAAACTTGCATCGTCATGCTAGGATATTAAAATCTAACATTCAATGCAGATTCAAAATTCACTTTTAATTATGATTTTTTTTCCTGTAATTCTGACAATCATGTCTGACAACCATAACCGCTCTTAACTGATAACATAACCAGACGTGGCAACCTTATCTCTAGCTCTGAGTGTAAACACGACCGAGGCTTTTGAAGTGAAGTTTTCAGACGGGTAACTACGTAGATGGCAGGAGCAGCAGCAGCGGCTCAGTGTGCCACTTCACTACCCACCCACCTGTGCGGGTTTTTCAAACACTGCTGGATGAAAATATACTCAAGATATAAAAAGGAACACCAGCTAAATTCACAAATTATATCAAATGTAAAACCGATCACAAATATATTAAATTTGCTAGTTACAATTTTCAAATACTGAAGGATAAACAATCTACCTATTTTCTTTATCATTTTCAAAGAAGCTAAATTTACTTGATACTGTTTGGTTAGCCTTGTTGTTTGCAGTGGGCAGTGTGCACCACTTCACCAGTGTTTACGTTAAACAAGTAGCTGCCAGAGGCCTCCAGACCCGTCTTGATGCTCACCAGACCGATCCTCCCGAGTTACTGGCGAGGTACACAAGTGTGTTATACTAACTGCTGAACGACGTGCTTCATCCTCACCAACATATGGACGAACGTCTCGACTCTCATGCCAGCTTAAGCAAACGCCTGAAAATAGTTGCGCAGCTAAAACAACTCTATTGTCGCTGACTCCATTCCCGTCTTCTACGGAGTACATAAAACATAAAATCTTAACACTTTTTTGGGTATTTATCCAGTCAGCTGGAGTTCTCGGTCCCAACCCCACAGACTGACAGAAGCTGACATTAGGAAGGGACGATAACTTCGCCAATGTACACTTGTTACTCGGTTACAAACATTTTCGTTTTTTTTGTACTGACAAAGTGACTTATTTATGAGCGTCATCCATTCAAAAGAATATACGGTTCTGTATGTAGTCATACAGAATTTAGGGTACATGAAGTCATACCTATTTGGATTGTTCAAGGAGGGAGTTTTACACTCACGGGGCCTTATTTCACAAGCTTTGACATTTTTTTTTTTACCTTCTATATGCAATCCAAAGTCACAATTTCATTATCAAGTTTGTTTTCTTCATCCAACAGTCGTACATTATAAGAATACTTCTCGTGTTTCATACAAGTTTTCGCTTAATTTCATGTTAAAGCTTTGGTTGTTTTTCTCAATTATCAAATTGGTTTGAAAACTTATAGGTTGTGAAGAAGTGACCCTTTATCCCCCCCTCTCTGTAGTGGGGGAATTTATCGTCTTTAACTGTTATACCATCTCTGTAGCCCTCCTCTGGATCTTCTCTAGATCTAGTTCTTTGTGCTTCGAATGTGGTGGCTAAACCTGAGAGGTATATTCTGATTTTGGCCCCATCCACGATGTGAACAGTTTTCTGAACATTTCCTTATCCATGATCTTGGATGAGACTTATACTTTCGATCTTTTAAAAGTAGGTTCTGGCGACAGGTTAGGGGCAGTGTCGACTCTCAAGTCCCTCTTACACACGCAGATCACCACAGCTCATTTCCAGGAGGATAATATTCACAGAGGCATTCCTTCATTGTAACTCAACCTCATTACTTAACATTTACTTGGGATGAATTTTATGAACCACGTATCTGTTTAGGTCCCCTTGCAAGTTGAGGCAATCGCTACACTTTCCCTCTCATTATGACCTCAGCATCATCTAGACATATCCAGGTATGAATCCAATCCTTCCAGCAAGTCATTTATATAGATCGAGAAGAGCTCAGTTCAGGAAGGCTCTCATAACAATTTTTTCACTTCCACTATGGTCACTTTTTGCCCTTCAAAGGAAACTCTTCTTTATTCCTGACCGACGATCCAGGATTTTTACCAACCGTCCTGTTATTCAGTTTCACATGTACCTTCTTTGCAGTCCAGATACACTTCCTCCACCCAGTCTTTTACTTTACCAAAAACGACGCTTTCTCTCTTATATATACACAGGAGGTGTGTTTCGCATGACTTTCTTTCCCTGAATCAATGTTTTCTCCTTTGTAATAAGTCATCCAAATGCTTTTTCTTTTTTTCAATCTAAATATCATCTTCGCCAGAGAAAGTAGTTTGTACTTCATCACAACTTCGCTGTCTCTTTACTTGAAGATGGGGACGAAATTTACCATTGCCCACTCCCCTGACACTTTGCCTTCCTCCAGTAACATCTTGAACGAAATATCAGTCGGTCTGTCAAGCTTATCTGCCAATATGGAAAACATTTATCGGGAACATGAACCTCATATGAGTCTAAACCATTTTCTAGTCTGGTTATGTCTGCTCGAGGTACTTCATCACTTTCCAAAACATCTCAGCTCCAGCTTACTTGTACTTTCCAGATACATCGCACTGGTAATGGCGCTGTAACGTTTTCAGTTATGAAAAATAGTTGTAAACGTGTCCTTCAGCTCCTCGGATATCTTATACAACTCATCTCTGAAGCCATTAGTTTAAGTAACACTAAGTAATACTTCACACCAAGTAATCTTATGGAAAAGCTTTGGATTATCTTTTTTTTTTTGCTTTAAATCTCAATTGCCTATTTTGGTAGGGTTTACTGAAAAATTACGTTTCTACAAATATTGTGAAAACAACTGAAGCTGGATATTTCTGTGACTATTATGCATGTGTCTTTGCAATATTTTAGTATTCACGAGTTTTTAAGATGTACAGCTTGTTCATGATGGTTTTTAGGGTATGTAAAGTTTTATAAACTGTAAAAGGAAGCATATATGTTCTAAGGAGGTACTATACACCCCCTAATGGAGGTTCAGAGATGTAATCATTGTTTAAACCTTCAATAACAGTGAGGTTTGGCTAGAAGTACCATGACAACGTTATGATAACCAGGAGAGCCAACACTTGCGAACAAATGTAATATGTCTTCTTCCGCTTCGACAACCACCATCTCCTTCATTACGGCCACAGATGTCAACAAATGCATTTACACTACACCTTTGATAAACCTAACTTAGTTTTCGAACCCTCGACAAACGCAGCTTCATTTCACCTCCTCACAAACTGGCAGAAAACTGGGGAAGCCAGTGTCATTGTCTCGCTGATGAAGGCCTTTGTGGCGTCTGCAGCCTAGTGTGTAAGAGCAATGCTCGCGTGTGACAATGGTTGATGAAGCGATGCGTCAGTGACTTGTGAATTATGGCTGTTTGAGGAAGCCTCGTCGCCAAGCACGAGCGTTACACTGTCAGGTAACCGGGTCCTTTGACTGCTGGCAGATGACAACGGCTTCGGGCGAGGCTACAAGAAGCGTCACTACACGAATCTTACAGTTCCACATCATTATTTATCCATTTATGTTCTGATAATATTAGCGTACGCTTCAGGTAAGTTCCATAGGTTATTGTCTATTAGGTTTTCTAAACTGGATGATACAAGTCTGACCGATGCAATAATATGGAAGAAGGTACAACATTAAGATGATATTTTCTATAGTTTTGTGGCTAGTTACGCACTGTTACGTGGCGACAGTCCATGAAAGGGTTTTACGAAGATGCATGTTTTACTTTAATTGTCACCCCTAAAAAGCGTGTCAGAGAAATATATTTTTCGTATAAAGGACAAGAAAAACGTGAAGTTACTAGTGAATTAGAGGAAGCAAGAGTCAAGATAGGAGAAATATCAAACTAAAGAAAACGCGTTGGTTCCGGCAGGA
The DNA here is from genome assembly GCF_036320965.1 of Panulirus ornatus. Lineage (NCBI taxonomy): Eukaryota > Metazoa > Arthropoda > Malacostraca > Decapoda > Palinuridae > Panulirus > Panulirus ornatus. The sequence goes on from NC_092243.1 coordinate 50,981,952, forward strand.
GAGAGGTCAAGAGAATGAAAACGGAAATTAGTCTGCAAACTTACAGGGCTGGAGGGCGAGTGTGGCAAGATGACGGTACGTGAGAGAGCGAGGTACGACTACATCCACAGGCAGACTGGTCGAGTCATGGAGAAAACAAAAAAAAAAATCATATACTGGTGATGCTGATGAGTCAGTAGATGAATAAACTCAAAATAATCAAGAATAAAGAATCTGTAAATGTGAATGGACGATTACGGGCAAAATTTTTAAAGAAGTAGCATAATAAGACATAAAAACCGAAAGTGGAGCGACATGGCGCGTAGCTATCACTGACGCAGCCAGCAGCCGCCCACCTAACCTACGTCAGGGCCAGACGGACGCCGCTGTCTTAACCACACGAAGCAGATTCGTACCCTTAGGGCCTCTCAAAAATCCATTAACAGCTGTAATGTAATACCATCGGAGGGTAATTATCTACCACCTCCTCCTGAAGCGATACATAACCCAGTGTGGTGGTGCCCGACTTCTATAACCTGAAGTGTGGAGACGACAGGAACCTGCCTTTCCCACCCCTGGCTCACATGACGTCTAGAGGCGCTGGAACGCGAGATGATTAAAGTTAATCGGGCAAAAAATGATCCCAGGAGGAAAATCTCGAGTTGATAAGCAAGCACGGATAATTAATCTCTACCATAATTTCTTCATTAAAATGGAGACTTTTTTTTTTTTTTTATGTAAGGATTATACTTGAATCAGGTCTGGAAACCCCGAATCTGCGGTCGAGCTCCAGGTTTAAGGTACTGTACTATACGGAAGGCCGATTGCCTAACTCATGGAATGGAAAATTCGCCACCAGAGGTCAAGTACTGTAGTCTTTTAAACTTAAAATCTAACAGTATAAAGTACAACACACAGACACACACACAATATATATATATATATATATATATATATATATATATATATATATATATATATATATATATATATATATATATATATATATATATTCCATGTGTGGCGAGGTGGCGATGGGAATGAATAAAGGCAGACAGTGTGAATTGTGTGCATGGGTATATATGTATGTGACTGTGTGTGTATATATATGTGTACATTGAGATGTATTGGTATGTATATTTGCGTGTGTGGACGTGTGTGTATATACATGTGTATGGGGGTGGGTTGGGCCATTTCTTTCGTCTGTTTCCTTGCGCTACCTCGCAAACGCGGGAGACAGCGACAAAGCAAAATAAATATAAATATATATATATATATATATATATATATATATATATATATATATATATATTGGAAAGGATCACAATTTTGCGCGATCAAGATATTCCTACGAGTCCACGGGGAAAATGAAACACGATAAGTTCCCAAGTGCACTTTCGTGTAATAATCACATCATCAGGGGAGACACGAGAGAGAAATATAACAGTCAGTTGATATACATTGAAAAGACGAAGCTAGGACGCCAGGGGAGAAAGAATGCTTCCCACGTATTCCCAGCGTGTCTTAGAAGGCGACTAAAAGGGGAGGGAGCGGGGGGCTGGAAATCCGCCCCCTCCAGTTTTTACTTTTCCAAAATATGGAACAGAGAAGGCGGCCAAGTGAGGCTCAGTCGCCTGTTCTTGACCCTACCTCGCTAACGCGGAGAATGGCGAATATGTATGGAAAAAAAAAAAAAAGATTATATATCACTTCTACACCTCTGACACATGACAAATATGTTGAAAAATTTAGTGAGAATAGTTTGGTCGTCTGCATTCTGTAGCCCTCACGAAGACAATCAGCAAGCCAGCATTGTGGAACTAATATTAAAGTTCTTGTAAACCTAGTGAACACAGGGGACGTTAAAGATATTGTCCTCCCCTTGGTGGATCAGTTCACACTATAAATGAAACAATTAACCTTGGGAACTGTGAGCGGTCAGAGAGAGAGAGAGAGAGAGAGAGTTATTTTTACGATATCTGCGACAATTCTTTAATCCTCAGTTGACAGGAAATGTCTGGGAGATTAATTGTTGCCGGGGATCGACCTGCCTTGTGGACTATGTTCCCAACAGAGATCAAGGAGAGTCGATTCCCGGTAACAATTAATCTTCCAACCACCATTTTCTAGCGGAAAGGAAAAGAAACTAACATTAGCATCTGAAACTGTCACGTTCACAGCGAACAATTTCCATTTCAAGTTCCTCCATTTCAGTGTGAACCAACTTCGTAATGGGAGGACATTATCGTCAACGTCACCTGTATTAAACGGGTTTACAAAACCTCCGCTACTGGTTACATAATACTGGCTGACTGTAATACTTCCCCACAATACTTGCTTAAGGTTCCTCATGCTGGGTACAGAAGGCAGAGGCCCAAACTCACTCCAGGTAAACGTTTCAACGCCATTTATGCATCACATGCCAGATGTGTCGAAGTGAGTTCTGTATCGTGTGTGATATTTTCATAGACGTAATGTACATTTAAAAGCCTTCGACTACCGTAATCATTGGAGCAATGCCGAAGTCATTATCCTGAAACTGTAGGCTATAATCCTCGAAGCCTGTGACAATAGCTTGAGCCATAAGCCATGAAGTTGCTCATAAAACCTACAGTTCACCATAAAACTTTTTTCTCTTCCGTCAGATCAAGAAACCTTGGAGATCCTGAGCCATTACTGAGCCATGGTACTAAAGTGTGCAATATGATAAGATAATCATGATCATCGTACTCACAATAATGCCTCACAAGGAAAGCGATGCATGGCTAGGCTGCCGCTAGGATACAGTTGGTTACGTCACGCAACACCGTATTGGTAACGTTCCAAAACCAAGAATTTTAGCGCACAAAACCGTCTTGACGGATCCTCTTGCAGCTGGCGATGAACGAACAAGAGAAAGTCGCTTGAGTTTAGGAGAGAGAGAGAAGGTTCAGAGGGGAGTTAAAACAGATCATTAAGATCATACAAGACTTCAACATTCTCGCTTGCAGCAACTGCTACAGCCAGAGAAGCCCGATTTCACTGGCAGTAATAAATACAGACTGGAACTCGTACGCTAACGTTTGATTGTCAATGAAGCAAACTCCGTGTTCTTTCAGAGAATCACAACAGATACGATGCGAAACACATTTGACGTAAATCTTCCGTCATGGCTGTGGCCGATGTTACTTGTGCGTCCATGGGGGGGGGGGGGAGAGAGAGAGAGAGAGAGAGAGAGAGAGAGAGAGAGAGAGAGAGAGAGAGAGAGAGAGAGAGAGAGAATCATGTTTACATTCTACAAGTGTCCTGATTTCTCTTCTTAGTCACAATCTCGAAAAGTATGTTGGGATCTGCAGTTTTCTTTATTTCTGTTTATCCCATGGAGGGCAATTCCTGCAGCCTGTCACCGCAGGCGATCAACCTGCAGTATACGTTAGCTTCTGCAAAGGCACATGACCTTCTGCAACACAGCTCTTGACCGTCAGATACACATGTTCCTCCCCGTTCGTCCTCTCAAATCGACAACATCAGCAACAGAAAAATGCTTAAACATATTAGATTTGTCAACTGGGCAGCCTCCGATATGTTCAAGACAACTTAAGCTGCAGTGAACAACTGATTTGGTGAATTACATTTCAGCTCCTGTGGTGGCCTGTGCACACGCAAGGCTCTCTGTCCTTGTTACTGTGGCACCAGATAAACAAAACAAACTCCACGGATTTACAACACATGGGACTGACAGAAATTTCACAGAGCCCCCCACTCACACTCGAGATTTAAGTAGGCAGACTTTGACTTTCCAGAGTTACATAAAGAACATAAAACTATGGATGTCTCGACCCACAGTGCGTCTGCAGAGCAAAACCTCTAGGGACCGACTTACACACACATTACATTAATACAAGTCAGTTCTTACCCATTCGCACCTGACAAATTTCAAACATTTCATTATGACCAAATTTCCCAAGGGAAGCAGTGGCCTCAGGAAGTTCAAATGTGGTATAAACTCGGCCCAGTTTCTGTAACACTGATCGACTGGTATCCTTCACTGAGCACTTGTTGAAATGTTTCACTGTGGCCAATAATAAGTGACAGCCTCCCCCACACTCTCAACGTCTCCTACACTGAGGAAGAGTATACATGATCTCTCGTACGTGTTTCCTATAAATGTAGTTTACATTTGGATTTACTGACTGAATCTATCCTGTGAATAATGACTTTCTAGAACCTTAAATTTGCCGATGATACAGTTTACACTGTCAACAGCAGTCCCTTAAATCTTCATCCAACTCTTGTTCTTTAAGTCAGTTATTTTCCCTTCTGTAAGTGGCTGCTCCTTTAAACACTGTTCTCTGATCTTCCGCTTGATCACACGGTTTTGCTTTTGAATTCATAGTTGACCATTAAACCAGCGGTTTTACCTACAACCCCTAGTCTTTCCTTAAACGAGCAGCCTTGCCTGACACCAGTGACCTTACCTTAAACCAGCGGCCTCGTCTTAAACCACTGACCTTGTCTTAAACCAATGGCCTTGTCGGAAATCACATCCTGGAATTAGTGAGCCGTCAAAGTGCCCCCCTCTCTCACTCTTCCCCCTGAATTCGTCCCCCTCAAATCCCCGGCTCTTTCCTCCTATGCGGCCGCCTCTTGCATCATCCATCCTCCTCCCCTAAGCTTGACACCCGCCACACCTCCAGTGATGACAAACTGTTTTCCTTCCACTAAACTCATGATCCTTAACCCTAATGAGTCAACTCCAACTGGCTCTCGCTCTAGTTTTCCCTCCAGTAAATTTCTTTTCCCCCCAACTTGCCAGTTCTCCCTTAATTCCGTGACCTACTGAAATCCAGGCCCCCTCCCTCAACCACAGGGTCTTTTTTCCCCCCAAATTCCAGACCCTTCCAGGAATTCTGGGCGCCGCAGTAAGTCACCAAGCCCTACAATAAACTCGTTGTCCTTCTCTGAGACACGTTAGCCCGACCTCTGGCAATATCTCACGGTATGACCACTCCGCTAACCCACTTTACCCGGCCTGAAATCCCTCGTTGTTCCCCGAGCTACTGTACCTCCAGGCACCTCACAGCAAGGAACTGACCTGACCTCGCCTGCCCAGCAGTTCCTCTCCTCAACCCTGAGCCACAGTTAATCCGTAAATCCCAAGCTGTGTGGAGATTCCATCGAAGCCGAATGACTACGTTCCCCTGCTGTTATAGGATTACGAGGAATCCATAGCATCAGGAGTAATCCTATGGTGTCATTATATCGCATGTCATTACCCATGTTGTTTGCTCAGTGAACACGGCGGGTGCGATCCTTGAGCACAACAGTACGATCCTTGAGCACGACGGGTACGATCTTTGAGAACAACGGTGCGATCCTTAAGCACAACAGTACGATTTTTGAGCACGACGGTAAAATGTTTGAGCACAACGGTACGATCCGTGAGCACAACGGTACGATCCTTGAGCACAACGGTACGATCCGTGAGCACAACGGTACGATCCGTGAGCACAACGGTACGATCCGTGAGCACAACGGTACGATCCGTGAGCACGACGGTACGATCCTTGAGCACAACGGTACGATCCTTGAGCACAACGGTACGATCCGTGAGCACAACGGTACGATCCGTGAGCACAACGGTACGATCCGTGAGCACGACGGTACGATCCTTGAGCACAACGGTATAATCCTCGAGCAGGACGCTACGATACTTGTATGTGATGGTCTGACCTTTGACCAGACTGATAAGGGCCAGGTCAATGGCCAAGCCATCACGGCCAAGGGGGCTTTAGTCGTCCTCAGGGATCGAACCATTGTATTCAACTTATCTTTGAGAGACATGCACCAATGTGCAGGCTTCTCGGCCTCTCGGCCCATGGTTAACGCGCCGGTCTCTTGGGACGATGTAAACCACAGTCCCAGATCCGTGCTGTTTACCCGACACTTCCACCTCCTCCTGGGGTGTACCACAGCGACGTAGAACACAGCAGAACCATGGAATATTTGGTCGAATTTCTGACGTTTTCGAACCCCGAGAAAAACAGGAGGGTAGGTGTGAGGGAGGAGCCACCTGCCCCCAGGCGTCGTCCTGGCAAAAGAAACCGAAGATGAGGCAACTTTAAGAGACGAGATTGGTATCTGACGTGAATCATTCAGTTAATGGGGAGAAGATGGTCCTGATGATTACCTCATAATTACTTCCTGTAATGAGCCTGACGCTGGCTTTAACCCACTGGTGCTGAAAGTGAGGCGACGTGCTTCAAACATGGTCCTGATGATTGCCCGATGATTACTTAAGGATTACTTCTTATGATGAGCGGGACACGACGAACTGGCGTGTGTGCGTGTAATCGTCTGTTTGCGCTGTACGGGGAGGGGGTTCTACCCAAGTGGGGCCCCGTCTCTTGGGCTTTTACCACCATACAATTTTCTAAACTTTATTACTTCGTCTACATTTACTATACCATAACTCAGTTTGTTCCATCCATCCACCACTATTATAGAAATACTTCTCTACATCTTTTTAAACAAGTTTCTTGCTTACGTTCGCACGGTGGCCTCTGGTTGTTCTGTCCTTGTATCTTTCGAAGAACTGTTCACCGTCCACATCAACCAGTCAGATCAAAATCTTAAAGGTTGTGATCAGGTCACGTCTTAACCTTCTCTCCTTCATGATGTACAAATCTAAGGCCACTGGCATTACCCTGCGACTCAGGTCCCTTAATTCTGGCATCATCTTTGCTGCCTTCCACAGGACCTTCTCTATAAATTCTTTATGCGTCTTTAAGGACACAAATGAAGGACGTGAACAGCTTGTCGAAAATCTCCTTATCCGTGTACTTGCAGGAGCTCCGTCTCCCTTACTGTTCTCTTCCGCGCTGGGACATTGCCGACAAGGTCGATGTCAACTCCCACGTCTCTCTAACACACACACATTCGTGAGGCTTATCGTCTGCTGTATCATATTCATATCGAGGCCTTCCTTCGCTGTGTCACATCCACATCACATAACGGTTGGACGTCAATGAACTTCTATCAAGACCGTGGAGTTTGTCTAGGTCCCCTTGTAAGGTGATGCAATCCTCCTCGTTCTTCACTTACCTTGGTATCATCCATAAGCAAGTTCAGGTAGGTATCCAGCCCTTCTGACAAGTCATTCACACAGATCAAGAAGAGCAATGGTTCCAAAACAGAACCCTGGGGCACGCCACAGGTGACCCACAACCTATTTCGAGACGTCTTTTCCGACTTGCTTTCTTTGTCGCTTTCCATTATGGTAATCCACCACCTATCGAGAGTGTCTCTCCTGTATTCCTGCCTGGGGATTCAAAGTCTTCATCAGAATCCTATGTAGTATAGTGTCAAACGCTTTCCGAGTTTAAAAAGTACAAACAATCCACCCAGCGTTCTCATCCGTCTAAGACTGAGCTCTCTCTTTCGTAGAACTCCAGGAAGGTCCTCGCACGTGATCTTTCCCTGACATCGCGCTGTCTCTGACTTGGTTTCTCCTCTGCAGGAAGTCATCCATTTACTTTCTCATTATCTTCTCCAGTACCTTACAGATCAGACTCCTCAGGAAGACGCATCGGTGGCTCACCATGTCCTCCCCTCTGGAGTGTGTGGCCACTTCCATCCACCCGGCAAAGGTTATGGCCAGCCATACGAGGTAAGCCTGGGTTCACACCCGAGACCGTGGCTGGCACACACCACACAATCAATGCTTAAGACTGGAGAACTGTGTATCTCCTTGACCATGCCGCGTACACCCACTGAGTATCACAACATGGTATTTGACCTCATCTTTTCAAGGGCGACGTCAAAGGTCACGCCGGCAAACTTTTAAGGTCCCCACGTTTCTGCTCCAGGATCGCACGATCGTGCTCCAGGGTCGTGTTTTAAGGGTGGGCACGATCGTGCTTTGAGAATCGTACCGACGCATCATTCCCTGGAGGTGAGGATTAATCCTGGACGTTGCTCGTCCATAACCTTAATTGTGAATCTATTTTGAAACGTGAGAGCAATTATCGGCTGTTGTTCTTGTGTGTGAGGGCGAGTCTGTTGTGTGCGAGGGCGAGGACGGGTGTGGATGAGGGCGGGTCGGTCTCAATACCGGGCAAATGAGACTAATGACATGACAGAAAATGGGATATCCTCCCGAGCAGTCCTACTGGCGTGGGGGTAGGGGGGTTGGGGGACACACACACACACACACACACACACAGCCTTCCAAAACTTAGGTAACAAAGCTAATCAATCACGTGTGGAGAGGCATATCTGTGTACAGGAGGGAGGGCGGCCCTTCCCACATCACCTCCCACGCTTCTATTCTGCCCCTAATGAGAGAGCATCGTCGCTAATGACCCGAATTTCACCTCATGTATTCTTTGATCTTCGTCTGATCAAAGGTTGAAGGCAAGGGAATCAGAGAGAGAGAGAGAGAGAGAGAGAGAGAGAGAGAGAGAGAGAGAGAGAGAGAGAGAGAGAGAGAGAGAGAGAGAGAGCCATCTTCACAACAACACAGGG